>NW_019385097.1:319270-349760 GCF_000671375.1 Centruroides sculpturatus
ATCTTCCATATTTGATGGGACACAAAAAATAAACAATTGCACAAAATCAAACAAAATTTTTTACAAATAAGCCTTAAAATGCTAGCTGTCAAAATATATAATGATAATATGGTTTAGAATGAAAATGGCAGGAAAAATACGACTAATCTGTCTAGTGGTAAAAAAACGAAATTACTTTCCGAACAACCCAATATGATTTAAAATAATTTGTAAAGTTAGAATGTTTAAACAAAATTTCATGGAACTAAAGCTTTCCCACAGATGATGTAATATCAATCTGAAGTTTGATTAGGTATTTAAAAATAGGTATCTATCTAAATACATTGTTTATCTTCATAAGATCAGTAAATATACAAAATTCATAAATTTTTAGACAAAACAGATTTTGAAATTTGAAATCAGTTTTGTTGTTACAAGTAACAACTTACAAGTATATTATTAGTTTTGCTAATCTGCAACTTTCCAACATTTAGACAATTTACTTTTACTTGATTTTGAATGAGAAACATAAATCAACTTTTACAAACTCATTCTTCTTCTTTGTTCTTTAATAAACAACAAACAAAAATCTTTTATAAAATTATTTTCATTCTATTCAAAAATTTTTCAGTCTAATATTTCATACTACATACTAGTATTTTAAAATCATTAAAGTGAATGTTATTAGAGAGGTTGAGGCAGACGTTTTAAACGTGTAAACGTGTAGGACGGACGTTCGGTGCCGCTTTCCCGTAAGCCTAGAAGTTTGACGATAGTGTTTGGAATGTCGAGCGTGATTCCACTGACTATCCAAACACCATTGTCAAACTTTTAGGCTTACGGGAAAGCGGCGCTGAATGTCCGACCTACACGTTTACACGTTTAAAACGTCTACCTCAACCTCTCTATTGAAAAAAATTAAACATTTCTTAGAATGTAGTATATCTTTAAAAATAAATCATTCTATTTAAATATTCCATTTTTTCCCTATTTTACTTATAAATTGCATCTGCAACAAAATGTAAATGAAAGAAAAAAATGAGAAAAAAAAGAAAAAAACAGAATGTTGGATATGGTAACTTCTAAACTGCACATAAGCAAGTGCAGAAGACTAAGATAGTGCAGGTCAAGCAAAGGTTTTGTTTCTATTCTAGCAACTTTTTATGGCATATAACCAATGCATATTACACACTGCCAGTTATATATTACCACAGATTATCCATATGAAAATACAATACAGTAGAACTCTGATTATCTGAATGCTGATTAACCAAATGTCTAATTATCCAAATCACAACTTGCCCTCCTTTCTCTCCCCCACTGATGTCACACTGCAATACTCTTATAATACAGGTCTGTATGATCAGTGATGCCTATTTGCTGTGACAGATCCAAGTGATCAGTAGGATGCTATTCATATATTAATGAATAAGTACCTTACATGTTTACCCACTTATCCAAATTTTTGATTACCTGAATCACCTGCAGAATGAATTATTTCAAATAAAATGTTCTATTGTAATACATTTCATCGTCATTAAGATTTTTACATTTGTTTTACTAAGTTGCTAAAATAAAATTCAATATGAAATATTAATTATATTAAAACCTAATATTTCATCTGACTGTTCATAATAAACATTTATCATTTTTATAATTAAAATATCATGAAATTAAAAATTTGATGAATGGTAAAATAAAGTCTAATTCATTAAGAAGTTATAATGTAATACATATAGATTTAATAAATTTAAATTTTGAAAATCAATCTTATATACAAAAATTTTTAAATATTTATGTATGAACTTAAATCTAAATTTTTTAAATGGATGAATTAACCTGAACTGGAAATGAACATGTCACTTCAGCAAGAGCATTCAAGAAGAACATTTTATGGAATTCATTGGTTTTAACTGAGCATTGTGGACGTATCTGAACTGCATGTACAACAATATGAGCATCGTGTTGACTGTCTGCTGACTGTATATTAACAACTAAAAATAAAATGCAAAAACATTTAAAATTCTACAAGCATACATTATAAATTTTATTATAAATGTAAATATATTTAAATATTGATTAATTTTAAATTTCAAGAATTATTATTTTTTGAACTAAAAAAAAATATAATCAAGTATTTTATATTTTGTATATAAACAACAAACAAAGCAAAACAGAATTACAGGAAAAATCATTATTTAAAGCATATTAGTACTATCAATAAAATTTTTATTGACATTTCTATACTAGACATATTATTAGCATCTATATTTAGGTAAAAAAGCATAAATTTCAAATATCATGTAACTAAATCAGGATAAAAATTATTGAATGCAAACAATTATAGTTAAATTTCTATAAATTTAAATTGTCATCTCTAAAGCAGTTAAAATATTTTTTTATTTATCCATAGAATAGCTATTTCAAGACTATTCAAGATTAAAAATTAAGTTTAAAAGAAATCATTTTTAATTTTTTCAATGTAAGTTATTTATGGAATACACTCACTGACAAAAAATTACATACCAAGAAGTAGGTATCAGAATAAAATTAAAGTTTCTTAGTGTGAAAGTAATAACTGATTACTATATTATAGCAAAGGAACAATTTCCTATGGAACAATGGTACAATTTAAATAAACCTTTACCATTTTGTAAGGATCTCCTCTTTCATGAATACACAGGCATCACATGCTATCCTGCAACAGATTTGCCCATAGCTGCCGCTCCAGAACTCTCGCACTCAAAGATGGCCAAAGCTGGCTTCTGATCTGGTCCATAAATGTTTGATAAGCAACAAATCTAGAGACAAGCTAACTAAATGCAACAAAATTTTAGACATTCCTAGGAAACCTTAGCTTGCCCAGCCATGAAAGGCAACTCGTGAGGGCACAGGATTTCCTGAATGTATCACTATGTCTCAATGTCCCTTGCACCACTACTAGGAAGTGACCAACTATCATATGAGATGATTCCCCAAATGAGTATGCCAACAATGGGCAGTGTGCCTCTCAAAAGTAAAGACAGAAATGAAGCACTCACCAATCGCCCTTCACACTAATATGCTGGTCATCCATTTCTAAACAGAACTAGGATTCATTACCAATGATGATACACTGCAAGTCTGTAGCAATCCATACTTTTCTATTATGACACCACCACCACTGCAAACAAAAAGTCAACAATTTTGGAATGCTAATGGTAGTATGCATAGCAAATTCTGTGCATTCAAATTTGCCTCTGCTAATTACATGTCAATGATAAAGAGATTTCTGTAGCAAGGTTTCAACCTGTTCTCTGAATGGTGAACAAAGATGCCATTGCAGCTGTTTGTACGTGTCTCAAAAACAGACAATCATCACTCCTGGTAGTCTGTCAGGGACATCCAAAGCCTGCTTGTCATGTACATGTTCCATGATTAATTCACTGATCCCAATCCCTCCTGACAGTCAAGTCAGAATGGCCCAGATGATAAGCAATTTGGTAAAATAACTCTCCTCAGCCTAATAATGCAGACTTTCTTTGTGTTGTACAGGCCTGCCTAGTGTTTGAAGACCTCTATATAACAGGTGCTGTACATTGAAAATTGTGAACAGAATGAGCCTCTGTAAGCCTTTTTCTAGGATAGTGTGGTAGCAATTTTAAGATACTTTGATGGCATTGCCTGGCATGCAATTAAACTATAACTATAATAATTTATATACCTATCTGAAATAGCTGTAAACCAAGTTTTACAGCAATTTGACAACTCTATCTGGATACATAACTTTTTTGTCAATTAATGTATCTTATTGTGATGATTACTAATGTTTATTTAACATAAAAATTAGTAGATTACTTATATATCTTATTTAATTTATTATTCATGAAACAAATAAATTATAAAATTAATCAAATTATAATTTTCCATGAAAATTATTTTTTATTTATACTGAAATTTTAAATTAATGGTAAATTTTAATTTTTTTTTTCTGAAAGTTTAAGACAAAATTTATTAAAACAAATATTTTTAATCAAAAGTTGATAATATTTAGTTAAATTATACATAGCAGTAAATCAAATTAACTAATTTTATTTTATTGTTTGGCTATGTAATTTCATATAATATTTATTATAGTAAGTCAAATTATACAGGACTTTTGGATTTTTTTAAATTCAATTTAATTAGTTTGATAATTTAATGAAAAAACTGAAAAAATCTTACATAATTTGCTTATTATTAGAAATTCAAACTTTAGTTTCTATTGTACAGTCAATCTTCATTAAGACACTCATCTGTCCAGTCATGATTTTGGCAGCTAATCAGAGAAGACAGTCTATCATAAATGATTTAAGATACTATCACAATAATACTGTAATTTGCAGGTCTTATAATACTCTTAATAATACTTTTCATAAAAGTTTATTTGATATACTGCATTGTATAAAATAAGTATCATTTTATACAGTATAGCCTGCAATACTGCCTATTATTCCAGCATTAACTAATTACAGCATGTTCAAACAACCACTGGATTATATCAGGCTACTTTTCTGCAATTATAATTGCAGAAAAGTAGCCCAATATAATACAGTGGTTGTTTGGCTTTACAAATTTAGCTGGTTTGTGAGGTTTGTTTATGTATACAGTATGTTCATATTGTAAAACAAAAACATGTTCACTCTCACATTCAACATCAATCCAAACTTCCAGACTGCCTTCAAGAACAAAGGAAAATCTATACTGTATTGTGGAACAACATATTTTCCATTATATTTTATCATTCACTCAGTTCAGTATGTCTGCTTGTATAGCCACACAATATTTCTTATTTTTATTCTTGAGAACTGAAGAACTGAAGGACACACATTTGTCATTTTGTCTTATCAATGTCACCAAGTAAAAAATCTATAGCCATCACATAACTCAATACAGCTATAGTCAATAATCTCAATGCTTTTCTAATATTGTCTTAAGTTTATGAGGTTTTCTCTTACTGTCTTTGATGTTGGCATCTGCTCATTTTCTTCACCATTGCCATCCTCTTCTGCTGAAAAACTGTCATTTTTAATACTAACAGCCATCATCTGATATCAGCAGATGATGATTGTATCATGCATGTTTAGATTATGATGATATCATCATCTTACATGTTGGAATGTTGAAGTCAACTACTAAAAATTCTTTCACAGTCATGGGATGGTCAATGAATCACAGCTTTAAGCTGTTCTAATTTTTCTATTTGATTTTTGCTGTCTTGAGTAATGGAGAGAGCTTGTATTTTTGACAATCTAATATGGGCATAGCTGTCAGCAATTTTTTGTGGAGTGACTTCACTCCATTTGTGTTTAACCATTTAGAGTGCATTTTTAATTAAAGAAAAATCATGATGAGCTTGTCATTAACACAGTCAATATCTGCTTTACTTGGTGTTGATGATAATATGTCTTGAAGCTTCTTAATGCCTGTTTCTATTGGCTGCAACCAGAGACATAGCAATGTTTTTGGCACTCTCAATAATGCATTAGTTTTTTAGTCCACAGAAATAAATGCTTGTGAGGCATAAGAGGCACTTGCACCTATCATGCCTCACAAACTTACCCCATTGCCAATGTATTACTATGGCTCTGGTCGCACAGTAGCGTGCTAGAAACTTAATCCTGACATTGCTGAGTTTTCCATGTTATATGTGGCATTGTGAGGTAGTAACACTTTTCTGTTCTCTCTCTTCATAAAGGCAGTAAATTATTTGAATTATTCTTCTAGTTCTACAGCAATCATCTAACCTTTATTGTGTGGCAGTAATTTAGATGAAGTACTCAATTAATTTCTTGAAACATCATGACCATAAACTTTTCCCAATAACAGTCACTTCTCTTTTGTCGCATCCATCATAATTGATGCAAAATACATGTATAATTCTGTCTTTGTCCTTCTTGCATTCTTTGACTTTTCCAGCTGAGGTTGTTTTGTATGGCTGTATACAATAGAGCCATTTAAAACAGAAGAAAACATTTGTTTAGACAACAATTAATTGCAGGTTTAATGGTAATTGCTTAGTTTTATTTAATTATATACCAGTAGTATTGTGGTGATTGTATACAATAGAGCAGTATGCTTTTGTCCATATTACAGATGTACTGTTGGTTGTATTCTTTAATGATAATAAACATTCTTTAGAGGGTTTCAGTAATGACATTTCCATCAACATCTGCCATATATCATGCATTGTTACTCATGAAAGGCTCCTGTGCTGTTTAGATGTGCCAGTCATACATTATTAAAATTTCCAAGTATCCTCATGCAAAGTTTCTCTCTTACAATAAACAGTTTTATCAAACAAACCTTCCTTTGTACCATACAAATTTTGATATTTGGCCTGACAAGAAAATCATAGTTCTCACATAATTTATAAACTTTTTATGATAAAAAAAATCCCTTTATACAATATGTAGGAACTCTAAAAATCTACAAATTTTATGAAATAAAAACTGGAGTTTTTTTATAATATGATCCTAATCCAGAATTCATAAATATTAATACACACTATTCATAATAATCCAAATTCCATATTGCCATATTTCACAAACTACATTTGAACTATTACTCTAACTACCTAACTAAACAATTTGATGTAAAAGTAAGCTTTAGGTTTCAATTAGGGTTTCTTTCCCAGGATCCCCGCCGTTTATTCCCTACGAGAAAAATCCCGAGAAATTTTATTTTCCCGGGAAATCTCGCATTTCAATAATAATTTATCATGTCAGGTTTTCTTTCTATTATTTATTATACGAAAAGTTGCATCTTGAAAAGTTGCATCTAAGAGAGAAATTTTGAGGTTTCATGCTGCATATTATTACCTATGTTTTACAAGTCTCTACTTGTTAGTTCATGTAATATCTAAGTATTGTGATTGCGCATCATTGAACAGCGGAGCACTCGCTGAAAGTAAGTATCACTCATCGCACTTTAGTTTATTTTTTATTTCATCTTTAGAAATAAAATAGTATTTTTTTTCGTAACCATTAAAACTCCCAATGAAACGCTTTATTTTACTTTCATCTTATAATGTAGGAGAACATAAATTAATTGAGCCTAACGTGTCTGTATGGGTTAGATTGGCCCTACACTTTTAGTTACTTACTAGAAAGTAAATTAAATTATTCAAATTTATGATATTCCTGTATGATCTTTTTTATCCATATAAAATTCTACTAATTTTATCCATATAAAATTTACTATCTCATCCCGGAATTTCCCGTAATTCCGCTGGAGGCAAATTTCCCGGGAAATGAGAAACCCTAGTTTCAATCTTGTATCAATATTAGTAATTAATAATTAAATTTAAGCAAATTATTTAATTTAGAATAATCTGGAAATAGGATTGATATTGCTGAGTAAAAACATCAATTATTCCAAAATTTTTAATCCTGAAATAAAAATCATCTGAAATATTTGGGAGTTGGTACACTTATATGGTGGGGAAAAATCAATCCAAAGTTGGCCCACATTTTTCACATATCATGCAAATGTATTACCAGTTATGTTATCTGAACCTCTGTCCAACTGTTACTACTAAGGCTATATAATTAAAGCAATATAACCAATATCTTCCAATTTGGAACCAATACCCCAATATCTTCCAAATTGGGGATGTCTTATGCCTATGACCCCCTTGATGAAAACATAACTATCTTTAATTATATAGTTAATAAACTAAATTAGTAGTCCAACAAATCTAGCAATTAGATATTGAGATTATTATTATTACTACTACTAAGAAATTGGAATTTTTAATTGCTCGTGCACAATCTATTAGTGAAATTGTTTTATCTTGATTTTTATTTTGTAATTTTTTTCAATGTAGGCTAGTAACTAGAAAAATAGATAAAAAACATTTGCTTTACATTTAACATTTCAGTGAATTAAAATGTTCATTTTAAAGAAATTATGTATAAAATCTAGAAATTACACAAAAATCTGAATTAATTTTCTGTGAAAGTTTTAGATAAAGTAATTCAGTACATAAAATCCTATATGTAATAAAAATATATACAAAAATTGATTACTTTTTTGTTTCTATATTGTCTACTTGAACCTTGTTTATTAATAGGACTGACTTATTATACTGATGTAGTTTCTGACTAGCAAAGTGGAAATATTAGTCAAAAATCAAAACAAAATATCTTCACCTGATGTATCATATATATTCTCCCAGTAATTCAAATAAAATATTAAGATATAAGTATCAAAGACAATAAACAAAAAAGTAAAAAAGTATGGACATGGAAATAAAAAGAATTAAAAATTAATTTTATTTAACTTAATTGTGTACACAGTATAACATAAAAAGAATCTGACTTTTCAAATATAAATGAATAATCTCATCTACAATTCAAAAAACAAAGAAAAAGAATAGTATATTTTTTATTTATATTGTTCTAAAGTAAAAAACAATTTCACTTTATTTTTGAAAGGATTCTATATTCATTTTGCAACATTTGTAGTGTAGATAAATTATTTGAAAGTTTGGAAATTTCTAGTTTAGTCAATCAAATAATCCTAAATATGACTTTTTTCAAATACTGTATATAAATACTGTACTATATAATTGAAAATTTGACCAGTTGAGTTCTAATTAAAATTTTTCATTTAAAATTTTGAAGTATTGTTCTAAATATAATGCATATAGTAATAATTATTATGCTATTTTAACAAAAATTTAATAGAATAGACAATTATTGATTGAATATATCATCTTAAACTGAAATATAAAATAATTTATTATTTGAATAAGAATTCTACTTTTGTATTAAAAATAGCTCTGATTCATTACAAAGAGAAGCCAAAGAAATTACAAGAAGCTACTTTTAAACATTTAAAAGTTTTTCCTGAATGTATTTCCAAATTGAAAACAGCTAACTTCATAAACTCAATATGCTTTTCTGACTATAGAAAATAAGTATTCTATTCTGCCTATTTATTGTAAATTTTTTATTAAGAAATAATAGATTAAATAACGTACATTATAAAACTGCAAATATTTATTCAAAATAATTGTTCTTTAATAAAGAACAATTATTTTGAATAAATATCTGCAGTTTTATAATGCAGTTTTAAATATAATTCGAAATAATTGTTCTTTAATAAAGAACAATTATTTCGAATTCTTTAATAAAGTAAGCAATTCTTTTTTAAAGAACAATTATTGCATATCTGAGGAAAACAAATAATTATTACTTTGTTTTTTTTTTATGATAACTACAATTGGCTACAAGCTCAAATTCTTAATATAATGCACTATTAGTCAGTCATACAATCAAATAAGTATCCCTAAGATTAAATGAATAATGTGCATTTTTCTTATTTTTAAATATGTAATATTTGTTAATAAACCAAAGTATATCTGGATTGAAACTAAGTATAATCCATTTTTAAAAACATGGGTTTCCAAATGATATTGTATTATTATAATATCTCTTGACACATTTATATAATTCTACTATGTAATAGAAAGGAATATAAATATTCATCAAATAAATGCCATCAATGATATATACAGTATACTTTAAACCATAGAAAATAATATTTTTAATTCAATGATAGGTAAACTACTGTTTGAAAATAGTTATGTGTTCACTATTAAATAGTACTTTAGAAGATATACTCACTCGGTCCTTGATTATGAATGTCTTTTCATATGAACCGAGTTCCCTTAAGAATTTTTCACGAAGAAATAATGAACACACTTTGAAGATAGGAAATGTAGTTCATTCATTACAAATACAGTGAAATAACCCTATCCCTGAACAACTTGTTTCCAATTTTGGCTGGAGTGCTATTTAAATAAGAAAAACAATTCTAAATTTTAAATACACAAACAGTTCTTTTTATTGGTAGAAAATTAACATAAAATATTCAGGAAATTCTTTATAATTCTGCAATAATACACAGAATTACTTCTGCAAAATTCTGATTCATCAGAAATAATGTTTAATCTAATAAAAAATGTTATTCAGATTTTTATTTATTTATCATCATACTGTATTAATTAGATTTGGAAAGATGTAAAATTTGATGTTATCTAATTATTATGAAAATACTTTCTAATTACTGAATATTTGTGTTATCAATATTGACAGACTTTATACTTTATAGTTGTAATTATACTTAATATTAATTATAATATTAAATAATTTTACTTCACTAGTTTCAAATATTTTTCCATATAAACAAGATTACAAACAGTAATTAGAATTATTAATATATTATAATGAATATAAACATTAATCATAGCTTCAAAATGATTATCAGTAATGTATAATAAAATTGCTATAAAGTGATTTGTTCAATAAACTCTGTACATATTTCTAACATTACATGAGAACAAACATAAGCCATTTAAATATGGACCTGGTTTTGATATCAACTTAATCTAATTATATTCAAAATATCTCGAAATACTCATTAAGTCTTAATTAATAGAAAAATGGCTTAACAAAAATTTGTATGTATGTAAAATCACTTTAATCTGTGTCGGTTGATTTTCCCACAGCAACACCAAGCTAGTACTCAAGACTTTATTGCAGCATAATTTTAACAGATTATACATCGTATGCATTTCGGGCTGCTGTGACTTTAAAGTACCTCTTCAGTGCTATTAAACACAATGATATGATTATAAGACTTGATAATGTTGTGATTAACAATAAAAAATATATTATTTACAATATGATTATTTTATGTTAGAGTCATAAAGATTGAAAGAGTTAATACCAGCAAATCTATCGATTTGCTGGTATTAACTCTTTCAATTATATTAACATCAACTATTATAGTTGCAGCTTCATATTTCATAAACACATACGCACAAGCAGCTTTCTACACTCAAGGTTAAAATTTCAAATTTTCTTTTCATTACATTTACTTATCTGTAACAATATCTATAATCAATAACAATCAAATTTTGTTATATCAAATGTAATTAATAAAATTGCTTTAACTAGGAGAACTTCATCCCTGACTGAAGCACAATGATGGCTTGTGAACTCTGATTAGTTCATTGAGGGCACTAAATTAAAGCGACTTGTCACTCTGCATAAACAGTGAATTCTTATGTTAATTATAAAACTTCCTTAATTTACATAATAAACACAGTGCAAGGTATAACATGTTAAAGTATATGTAGGTTAAGGTATATACAGTAAATTTTTCAATAAAAGGGGGAAAAAGATTGGTAATCAAAAAATTTGGCAAGAGTCTCACTGTATTTTGAATGTTGAATAACATTATTTTGCTGTGTGTGCTTACTTGTTTACATTTTTGCAATGCAAAATTTTTCCATTGATTTAATATGATTTAACATTTGACTCTCAATATCTCCTGTTCTAGGTCGATTTTTAAAATTTAGTCTCTGTCATGACACACCATTTTATTACTTCTATTAATGTGTTAAATTTCATTCAAATTGATCAAATTGTTACTTTGCAAAATGTGTTACAACAATTTGTTAATTTAAACTGCTGTCAAGAAAGCTTGTTCACTTTTCTCACTGCACTTCAATTACTAGATTATGAAGCATTATTTTATTTTAAAATTTTGTTAAAAAATTATATAACAATTGAATTAACTTCATTAAAGATAAGAATATAAAATAAAATACTCTTGGCTGATATGACAAATATCAATTTTAATATAAATCAGGACCACACACCAGGATGAATATAAAATTTGACTCACTTGAACCTTTAACCGCTGTGTATTATGATTAAATCTTGTAAATCAAACGTTTTCTTAAGAAAACATTCAATTTACAAGATTTAATTGTAATACACACCGGTTAAAAGTTCAAGTGAGTCTAATTTTATACCAATTTTAAACAAATTTTAAATTCATAGTTTGGAAGCATCTGACTTGGGATAGTTCAGATTGGATCAACTATCCTATGTGTGACAATTGCCAGTTAACTAAGTCTAATTTGGATAATGTAAGTTTAAAAGGCAAAACAAGCTATTCTTTTCTAAACAATTCTAAATTAAATCAATTAAATTTAAAAATTTATCTAATCATTAAAATTTCTTAACAGTCATACTGCCTATCTATAATAAAAGATTATTCTTATCATTTAACTTATTAAATAAATGCAAAATAAAATAATATCATTAAATATCATTATCTAGTAATTTCAACAATTACATTTGATATTTTTAAAGTACAGTTTTTTCCTAAGAATCTTATATTCCAACACATATCCTAATAAATCTGTCCTCTTCTGATCATATTTCATATAAATTATGAATGTTAAGCCATTTTTATATATCAAGATTTAATGCATATTTATGAAGTCAAAATTAGAATAAATTTTTGTTGATTAAGCCTATGTTGTTGATTTAATTTTTATGTTGATGGAATAATCATGAAAAGTGAATTTTTTTTTAATGCCATTACATTGAAAACACTTGTTTTCAATGTAATGGCATTAAAAAAATAGTAAAACAAAATATTAAAAAAAAAATAGTAAAAAATATTTTAAAAAAGTAAAACAAAATATGATTTATGGAAAAAAATAAAACAAATTTGGACTTCAACAGGTTAAACAGAGTATAAGAAAATCAAACCATTTCTCAAGTAACTAAAATATTTAAAATTAGAAATAATTTAAGATATTTTATTTTTCAATATCTACAACAACATTGTATCAATTTTTTGCAGATACTGTTAAAATATCTTAAATTAAATTTTATATTTGAACTAATTTAATAACTTTATTTAAAAAAAATGTTTTTGTTTTAATTTTTTGATTTTAATAGAATTTTGTAATGCTACATTGCAACAATGACAGAAAATATTCTGAAACTGTTTTTAAATTTAAATATTTTGCTTCCTTGATAATGCTTTTCTTTTCTTGTATTAATTTGAAAATGCTCTTTCTAAAAATTATTAGTTAAACAGAGATCTATAAGATTACAAGATCTATGAAAAGACAGTTTTAAATATTACTATATACATTTAAAACTTTTTATTCAATCTGCATATATATAGAATTAAACTAATTCTTGATATTATAATTATAAATTATATCAAATAGGAAAAATTTATGTATAACAATAAAAATCGATAATATTAATTATATAACAGCATCAAATAAACTTAATATCTATATAATTATTTTAAATATTAACTAAAACAGTCAATATGTTTCCCAATTTTATTTTATAATTATGAATTCTTTTTTTAAATGAAAATAGTCCAAACCTGCCCAAGTTGCTCCTACAGGAACTTCTAAAAACTCTCTCTTTATAATACCCGGTACTAATAATACATCATTAAAACTTAATTTCCAATTTGGTGTCACAGGAAACCTAAAAAAATTGAAAAGATTATTATATTTATTAACACAAAACATTATTAGATAAATACAGTCAATCCTCATTATCTGCAGGGGCTACATTCCCAAAAACCCTGCAGTTATGGAAATTGCAATTACTAAAACATTGATCTATGGAAAAAATGGAGTTAAGTTCCTGCTGATCTTTAATATACATTTTTCACTCTACTTAATAATAAACACCTCATTTTGTCTACCATTTTTGCAAGGAACATTTCCAATATTACCACATATATTTTAAAGGTATTTTGCACTTTTTTTAAAATCAAAAATTCATGATGTGCAAGTTGTTTATGATTTGTTACCCAGCCAAAGAGTTAATTAAAATTAACTCTTTGGCTGGCATTTGCATACAATAAGTATATGCAAATAAGTAGGATAACTCGAAATTACCACCATAGGGCCTGAAGCAGTTAAAGAATGGATAAGGACAGTATGGTGAGAAGAATTCTTCATGTTTTTAATGTAAAGTGTCAGAACTTACAACAGAAGGCTGACACTTGATCGTTTTTAACATTGTGATCTCTCTTTTTACTTGTTTACCTTTGTTTTTTAAGAAATTATTCTTCAATAAAAAACCATGTTAACTGTTACTTCTGGTGTTGTATAAAAAAGGATTAAGATAGACTCGAAAATTTGATAATTTTTGTAAATAGTCGAAAACTTCAATTATGAAGAATTATATCCTGAGTTATTACAGAAAAAAAAATCATTACAATGTGTTTCTGCTTACGAACACTTGTTAAAGCACTTACATTTGTACACTACTTCATTTTCATTGCTGAAAATTTGAAGACAAGACTCTCCCTGTGGACACATTTCTGAGAAATATCATGCTATGCAATACTTCTCAGAGTTTTTTACTTCTGCTTATAGCTCATGTATATGCAAATCAGACTGCTTATGTTGCAAAATGGGTTATGCTTTTACTGTGGATAAGCAAATCAGTGAGTTAAGAATCAGCAGATAACAAGGATTGTCTTAATCTAATTTTAAACTTCATAAATGTATAAATTATTACAAATTAGTCCAAATTAAATTTACATATTTGTAAATAAGTTATTATTAATGGGTTAAATAATTGGCAATGCATTTGCACAATAAGCAGAAGCTGCAGGTTTCAATCCCACTCTGTATCAATCTTTAAAAATAAATAAATTTAATTATTCTAGAAAATTATTAAATTTAATACACAATGACAGCATAACTGCCTACCTTTAATTCAAATTACATAATATCTGTATAATTAATTAATCAAGTTCCAGCCATATAGTTAATCCAGTTCTATTATTTGATTACTATTATAATTTGAACTTGGTTTCCTATATGGTTGTTATTAATTGTTGTTCTAATTTAAAAAAAAACAATTACTATTATTACAAAATCACTTTTACAAATCTTTGTAAAAGTAATATTTGTGAATATGATAAAAATTTTACTGAAATGCCATTTTTTTAAGGTAACTGTAAAACTAAATTTAGCTTTCATTTTAATTGTTCTTAAGATTTTATATCTTAGATATCTTTAAAACAAAGATTCATTTTCAATATTCTTTATATGAAATGTTGTTCCTTGTATATTGAAAATACAGACAAAACTTTGTGCTTTATTAGAAATAAACATCTCAATTCTGTCAAAATTAGGTGTCAATTTCTAAGTTTATCATAACAAAATTTACAAAAAAAAAAAAGATAAATAATAATAAATTACTGCTTACAAAACTAATTTGTCTCTGTGTTCTAGAGATACCCACTAGAAAAGTTATTTTTAACAGTTGTTTTCAAAAGTAAATTTATTCGTAAAACAATTAGCAATATGAGTAGCTGATCTGTAAATAGGCATCTAACATCCAAAATATAATTTAATTAAAACATTCTGTTACTGGTTTTGTTGTGGATTTTTAAAGAACTGAAATGTTACTGAAAAAAGCCAATAGCTTTTAGTTCTTTAAAATAATCCACATCCAAAATATAAATCTCAGTATATAAAGTTTTAAAATACATAAATACCTCATATTTTATATACTAGAGAAGATATCAGGACTCAAACAGAAAAATATATCTTAATAGAGCCAAGTAAAAACTGAAATCCTAATTTCAGTGACCTGTTGAAAACTAACCATCTTAGCTACTATGACATACTTATTTTTTTCTAAATAGGCATGTCCATAATATACTAAAGTTTATTTTTGCATACTTTAATTCAGTTTCACATTAGCCATTCAACTATCTAATGAACATATATAATTACAAGTAGTTTTAAAAAATATAATTTATTTACAATGACTTTTTTTGTTATATATTGTATTGGCCTAAATATAAGTTGACTTCCAGATGTAAATTCACTCCTTACTTTTTGATAAAAAAAATTAGAACTATTATAAGTCAAGCTTTTATTATTAAATTTATTACAATACAAAAATTAGCAATTTTCATTAAAAAATGTGGAAAGTCATTTAAATAATATTTCATTACTTTCATCTTCAACAGAACTTTCATTGTCATCACTCCTGTTTATTATTTCATTAGTTTGATTCCCAGATACAGTCGACCCCCCTATAACACTGTTGATCATTCCGTTTTATATGAATTCCATGTTGTACAAGTCACTTAGATTTTACAAATACATGTGCCAGGCTGTGAAAGACTCATGTATTTGTATATTGTATTTTTTTTTTTTTTTGTATTTGTAAATACAATCAGCATAAATACATTTTTATTGTTTTCTTAATTTTTACAAACTAAATTCGAAACATAACTAATTAGTTGGAAAACTGTACTGAAAGAGTATGTTTTATAGCAAAAAATATAACTGAACAGAGCATAAGCAGAGCTCTGCATAAATCAAAGTGTTTGTCTATGATTAAAATTTAACACTTTCAGGATATGGTTTTTAGGTGTCATTCTTCTGTGAACAGACCTTTGTTAATCTTTTTTAAAATCACACGCATTTGAAAATGAATAACTTTCTAATTTTTACTATTAGTCTTTCTTGAAGATCATTATTTTCCATTTAATTTGATATTAGTCAGAATTTGTTGACATAGAATTGATTGATTGTAATCTGATTATATTGTAAACAAATAAAAAATAAAATTTTTTTTGTCTTCTTTCTTATAATTGTGCCATTTAAAAAATGCATGCTCAATTCTGACTGGGGAATGATTTATTTTCATTCTATTTATTGTTTTCTGTCATCTGATAAAAATTTATGATGATGTGTTCAATGCAATTTCAGTGTTGGGTTTTGTTTGTAAGCCATTCCATTAAAAATTCAAATTAACACTCCATAAAAAATGTATTAAATTGCAACAATTGTGATGTTTTGGCTTATTTGTTCAGTTCTTTTAAAATACAAATACACATAAACATTAAAGTATTTAATAATAATAGTAATGGCTTTGACAAAAAGAAATGGTAAGAAAACCTTTTTCTGTGGAAAAATATTTGATAAAAATGGAAAAATTTTGATATCAATTTCAAATTTTGATCTTAAAATTTTGTCACTAACTAGAACTAGTAGTATATTACAAAAGCAAGATATAGTAAATACAGGCAGATAAGTTTAGACCAAAGATTACAGGAAAGTCAAGGGAAGAGTACTGTAGGAGTCAAAGGTCATTTCTGTAACTCATGTGGAAGCTGTCCAGAAGTGCTAAAGTAACTGCACAACTGCTAAACATGATTTTTTGCAAATAAATATAACTTGGCAAGATCAATGTTGTTGTGAAGCCAGAATTTTAAGATTCATTCTATGGGCTGAGATATTTTAGGTCAAAATTTGCCATGTAAAGTCTAGGGCTGATTGCCAGTTGTAAGCTGGTCACACATTACATATCAATCTAGTTTTTGATTGCTGTCAATTTACATTGATTTCTAGACATGGCTGCATTTTGAGCACCATTCTTTTTAGTTTATTTTTAAATGATTTATTGAATTGTATTAATAATTCGAGGGTGGAAGATATTGATGTTGATGGTATCAATGTAAAGATATTATCATATGCAGATGTGGTAATTGTGGCTAATTCTGTGAGGTTATTGCAGGTGTCTATTGACCTTTTGGATAAATATTTAATGGATAACAGTCTACAATTGAGTTTTACAAAATCTAAAATTATTCTTTTACTAAATGGTGGTAAGGGTTCCAGGTTTAATAAATGGTGATTTAGGGGGTGACCCAATTTTGATTGTTTCACAATATAAGTATTTGGGCGTAACCTTTAAAAGCAACAGTAATTTTAATGCTTATGTGAAGATTGTGAGTTAACGCTGAGATAAAGTTGTATAATGTTATACAAATGTGCAAGTCTGCAAAATTGCATAATTTGAAGAATCAGATAAAATTATTTAATGCAATTGTAAGTTTTTCTTTTTTTTATGCCTTTGAGGAATGGGGGATTTCAGGTGGAGATTTTGGATGTAGTATTACCTACTTTTGTTAAGAGATTGTATGGGCTACCAAGATGTACTGTACTTCTGGATATTTAGAGTGTATGAAGTGTTCGTTGATTCCATTATCTTGAATAGTCTTGAATAAATGTATTAATTGGGTTTTTAGAATATTAAGCTTGGGAAAATGCCTTAACAAAATTTGTTTGAGGTTTGCTTTGAAACAGATAGAGTTGCCCTGGATAAAGTATCTGTCTGTGAATTATACGAGGAATAAAATTGATTTTGAAAATTTGTTTAAAAATGTAAATGGCGTTTATTTATTAAAGTTAAAATCATTTTGATAATTATATTTCAAAGCTGAATAATGGCATTATCAAGCACCTATTGCTGGTGGTATAAAAATTTGAATAAATCTTTTTTGACTGCTTTATTTATAACAATAATTTTTCTTGTAATGTTTTGGCAGTATTAATGCAAGTTACATATCACTCACTGAGATTTTTATGTAATTACAGAAGGGACATTTGCATGTGTGGTATGGTTCATTGGATGCACATCACATAATTGCAGTTTGTGCCTTTTTTGTCAAAATTACAAAGGAGATTTTTCTTGTTACCTGTTTTTCATTTAATAATTTTAGGAATGTAACCTCTGATACTGATTTGTTTTTCAAGGTATTTATTTTTATTAAAAAGGTTAAATTGTTTATATCATGATGTTGGCTTTGTAGTAATGTAATTTTTTATGCTTTTAAGTTCATAGTGAAAAGTTGTTAGTATTTTTATGTTAATTGTGTCCTGGGGCATGGTTTGCATGTTATTTAACCAGCAGATGGCTTTGGTTATCTGGGAGCCTATCCAATTTATGGATAAGAGACTAATCTGATTATTTTTCACTTTCTAGGTAAGATATAGCATAGTTTTTTTGTAATTTTTTTCTTTTGGATAGTTCTACTACTTTTAGGTTTAAGATTGAATTTACCTTTATGTTTTAGTTATAAGTTGTGTGTATTTGTATTAATGGATATGTTGTATGATCTTGTATAATTTTTGTTTTTCCCCTCATCATGGTTGTACCAGTATGTTTAAATAAATAAATTAATTAATTAATAAATAAATATTAATCGCTCTGATAATTTTTTATTTTGATATTTATGATGGGCATTTAACACTCAAGGCATGTGGTCACATGTTTTAACCAGTTGGATGGAGCTGGTAGATGATTGGCTGCACATGTGGGTGTTTTAAACATTTCTTGATATTTTTGTCTGTTATGACATTGGATATTCATGTCCTCCCCAAATTGGTGGGTTTTAACTGCACTAGATAATGTTAAAAGTGTGTAATCACATTTGTATTTTCACATGAAGCCAAAACAAAAATCTATGCCAGAGAGCTTATTCCTGTTTTCCTAGAAAATATCTGGTATAAGTGTCCAAACTTGTTACTTCATTTTTGTCAATATGAATAAAAATGAAATTAATAAAGTTATATAGCAAAATTGAAACAATGTTTTATGCACCTGATGTTAGGCTGCTCAACATATGTACCATGCCAAGAAAGTAGATTTCTTTGCATATATCATATGTATTCCAGAAAGTGTACTTCCAGTTTTGGTCAGTATCAAAATCTTATTTTTTTCCTATAACTGTTTAAAACATTTTTATAAAGTGTAAAACATGTAATTATAAATTTATGTATTCAATATTGTTAATAGAAATTTATACCTTATAACTAAACAAATTTTGCAGTAAATTTTCAGAAATCATCACCCAATTTTTGACAATTGCTTGATTAATAGAGAATCCTATTAATCAAGCAATTGTCAAAAATTGGAGAAAAATAAAAAAGTTACTAAAACTGACTAACCCTGCTGAATACGATAAAAAAACAATCTGCTTAATTTACTGTTATTTATTTATTGTATTAATTTATTTTTTCATTTATTTAATATACACAATTATTGTAAAAATCTTTTAAATTTAAAATAAAATGTATTTGAAAAATGTTGCATTCCATTTTGGAATGGTAATTGTAAGTCTGAAGATGGCCTATGATAAGTAGGTTGAAAATGTTTGAGAATAAAATAATTTATGCTTGGCAAAAAAATTCAGGTGTGTTGAATTAATCAATCTGCTTAGTTTAGTTGATCATTCAAAAACAATCAACTAATAGATTATTTACAATCATACTAAACATTTAATTCTCACAAACAGCTTATAAGCTGCATCAGGACAGGCTATAAGTTGGCTGACTTTTAGCATCATATGGAGATCCTGAACAGGTCTGAACTGTCACAAAATTTGTGAAAAATTGGTTAATTTAGAGAAAAATTTAATTATTTTAGAAACGTTAGGAAAAATGTTTATAGTCGGACACCTTTTGTTTATATTAAAACTGCAATGCAGAATGATAAATCGTAGAAAGAACGTGCTATGATTGGTGGGAAATTTAATTCAGTTTCGATGTTGACCTCTCCCACACTCCAGGTAGGAGTCCAATTACACTTAGTAACGAGGGACCAGCCACTCGGAAAGTGTGGATGAGGGAGACCAACCAATCAGAATGGGTGAAAAAAGGACGGAGATTGATATAATCTCTGACAATCAAGGACACACAGCACTCAGTTAGTTAGCATTCTGAATAACCAAGACGCAATGTGTCAACACACAAAATGCAGTTTTTCACAATTGTTTGCTGTGAAAAAAGAATCTTTCACTGCAAACAGCCATCACTGCTATCGTATAGATATCGTCACTGTCTCTTCAAGCTACCAACTTGTGCCTTCTATGTCTCCCAAAGGACACCACATTGTTACAGCTCTGGGGCCATCATCTGCCTTCCATCTGGTGACCATCATCCATTGCCAAGTGACTTTTCTACCACTGACCATCACATCCAAACCCTAACTCGAAATCAATCTGTAATTAACCTTGTGTAAGTTATCTTATGCTCCAATAAATGGTCTTATGTTAGACATTTGTCATCACTGTCTTCTCTTCCACCACCCACATGTGAACAGCCCCTAAGTCCGTCCTGATGTAGACTTAACTGATTCTCCCCTAAAAGTTGGCAAACTTAAACTGGAGTCAGAGAAATGGGATTTTGAGTTCTCGATCTTCACTAAATCAGCTAACTTACAATCACTAAACAATTGACATACCAAATTTTAGCATCAGTACAACATCTCTGTATAACATGTACACAGATAGTTACCTAAATAAAAAAAATCTTTTGATTTAAATTCACTTGATCTATATCAGACTCAGATATAGGTAAAGAGAAATTTTTCACTCCTTTAAAACTTAAAAAAACATCAACTAATATTCAGACCAATATCATAAAATTTGATTTATGATAAAAAATAAATAACGTATAATAATATTTATTTCAAAACTCTTAAATATATTTTAAATTAAAACTATCTATATTAAAATTTTTGGAATCATTTTTAAATAATTTAACAAATCATACTAATTTTCTTGAAAGAAAATATATAATTCTAACCTTTGTGGTTTTATCACAGTAATAGGTATTTCAAATACAGGACCTTTCTCAATACATGAAGCATCAAAAGCTCTAATCTATTAGATAAAAATAAATAAAATTATATTTCTCATAATTATGGAAATACAAATTATGGTTAAACATAATTATGGAAATACAAAACTTTAATACTGAAAAATAAACTTTAATACTGTTTTATGTTAGTTAAGCTTCTAATGAAAATCAGAAAGATAAAGAAGCATTAAGAGTAAATTTTAATTAATTCACATAAAATTAATTCAAAATTATCAATTCAAAATAAATTAATTAATTTTCAGATAAATATTTATAAATTTCATTTTTTAATAGGCTCTAAACAAAGCAAACTGAATATGCATAAATGCAGGTAACAGATATTGAATGTTGTTTTGTAAAATCTTGTTTTCACATTTTTGAAACACACATTCTTTGCTTATAAAAGTATATATTGCATATAAGAGCATACCCTTATGTTTCTGCTAGCTTGTTTTGACTTATAAGAGCCACTGCTCTTATAAGCCAAAACCAGTATTGCTGCATCAATATAACTTAAATGTAAATGCATTGATACAGTACTATTCTTTGACATATCTATGTTAACTATTATTAAAAATAAAAAAACTGAAATTTTAAAAATTTTTTCAATAGTATAAAATTTTTTTAAAATAGCAAGTTTTTAAGCACTTTGTAACATTTAATTTTTTCAAAGTCTGCAAATCATCTAACATGTAGCATTACATGAGTAAAAACAAAAACAAAGGTCAGTCTGTGCCAGGCCTGGACTTTTAAAATGGGCAAAAACAAACAAATTTGTTCAAAAATAAAAATAATTAGTTAATTTATGAAAAAAAAATCCCAAAATAAATATTTGAATATGCACAAAAAAAATTAAATTATTATACTATGACCAACTACTGTATGTATAATAATTAATAGTAATAAATATGAAATAAGTTAGAAAAACAAACTGTACAAGTTATAAAATTCAATGACACTTTATCTAAGCAAAATCAAAAACAAAATGTATGTACAAAAGTACACTTTTCCAACACTTGGGAACTTAAACTTGACTTAGAATTATAACTATCTCCACAAAAATCTAACAAATATAAAAACTAACTATTTACAAAATTCACAAAAATATTTTTACAACTAACTCGTCTAACCATTATACCAAAAGGAAAAAGTCTGTTCACCAATTGCACTCACTCAGGAACTTGCTTGCTTACAAGAAATTCACCTCATCTTTCTTCAGTCTTGTTGGGTCTTTTATACTCCTTAGTGTGATGTAACAAACAGCTGTGTCACTCCAACTCATTTACATACTTATATTAACAAGTGTTAATTTCTTTCTTCACAATCTTTTGAACATTTGTCTTTACCAAATCTTTCAAAAAAATTACTTCTGCTTTTTTTAAAGCAATCACAGTTGGGTAGCAATTCCTATTCAGAAATCACTCAATCTGAGATGCTGTAGTAAATTGGCAACATAGGTGGTACGGGTGTCAGTCATAGTAAGACTCTTATTTTTTCAAATTTGAATTTTTATTTTTCAATTGAGTGTGGCACTTTTGTCCTTTAACAAAATAAAGCATCCCCAAAATAAATAACGAGAATTATTGATAAATAAAAGATGCTGATCTATAAGAGTACACTTTTATGTGTGGAAGTATGGTATTTAAAAATTATCATCATAATTTTTATTTTTAGCTTGTTTTGCTATAAAACGTTCTTTTTATAGCAAAATAAGCTAAATATATTTTATAATTTTAACCAATCAATACACAATCCTGTTCTAATTGATTAATATCATGGAAGAACATCACAAAATTACAATAAAATATCAATAAGATTAACATAAGTCAAATTTAGAATTTATTAATAATCAGTAACAAAATTATAATGTTATTGTGATAAAATGATTATTTACTTATTTTCATTTTATTATTTTAGTAAAGCTATTTTCATATATAAAAAACTTAAAATAACTTTTATGATTAAATTTTAGATAAAATAAAATACATACTGAAGTATAATGAGCTCCATTAGGAAGTCCAACAGGATCCACTTCAACTGCAAATGTTCTACTTGTGTAATTAAGATTTAAATGAGACGAGCAATGAATCCATGAAGCATCACAAATAAGTTTAAGATTCAATTGGAAATTTATTTTTTTCTTTGGATCTTTAAAAAGCATATCCCAATGTCAATTATTCTTGTTTCCACATTAAAAAATATACATCGTAAAAATATTTTTAAAAGTTACCTGTATTTTGATCATTAAGAAATATTGGTTCTACAGTAACATTAATGATTGAAGGGCGTTGCAATTGATGACTTTCTCGTAAATAAATACCATTCATACCTGATCCACATGTTATGTTAAAACGGATATCATTTTCTAAACAATTAGAAAATTTTTCCAAGTGCTCAAAAGCTTTTTCAACCTAAAAATAACAATAAAATATCAGAAACTAGAGGCAAATGTATCTTATAGTAAATTTTTAAAACTGATAAAATGAAAAATTCTTCAAGGGGGAAAAATCATTATTAATTCAACATACATATATCATTGAAACCTAATGAAATCTTTCAAATTATTTAGATAATTTTTCAATTAAGTTTTAAGTATATAAGTAATCCAGTAATAAATTTTTACAAAAATTTTCATAAATCCTAAATTAAATTGTTAAGCATTTATATTATAAATCATCTTTGGTCTTTGTTTTATTTCTTATAATAATTAATACAGAATAAATAGAATAAAAAATTTCATTTAAATTCAAATTTTATTCAATTTTCGTTTTGCTATCTGTGTAATTTATACTATCATATAGTTTCTTTGTATTGTTATTATAACCATATCAAAATTTCATAGCTCTATATTTATCCGATTTGAAAATAAAAATAATACTGATTACAATAAGCAGTATCAGATATTTCTAATATCAAAATATTTAGTACTCAAAACAGCATAAAATTTAAGGATTCTCCTCAAGATGTAAAAGAAATTAAACACTTTTTTAATCTAAAAAACACTATTAAATTATCTTATCTTTACACATTGCCAATTACTTATATTTGAATTTTTCTTATTTTTAAATGCTGTTATTTATTTAACTAGTCTTGTATGATATCGTCAAATCTTGCAACTCCACTTCTAATTATGATGGAAGGCTGAAACATATAAGATATATCTAAATCCAATGGCAATGCATTTTAATGGTGTTTTAGAGAGTGACCTCACTCCACCATCCATTTATTCTGAAACCCAATAAATATAACAAACAGAATTTAATCATATGTGTGTGTAAATGCATTTTAGTGATGCATATGAAAGTGATGACTCTACCATCCCTCATCTCAAACATTTTTAAAAATGTTTTTAATATATTAAAATTATTTTTATTTTTCCTTTCTTATTAAGCTAGAAAATGAATAGGATGGATTTAGTTGGTTCTTTCTTAACACACACTCAAAAATCCAAAAACCACAAATTAGTTTACAATAATATGCCATGCTATATTTTGACAATGTCCTCATCTAAAACAAAATCTAAAAAGTTATTACTGAATTTAAATTATTAATAAACAATTTCAACACTCCTAAATGGCCAGCTATAGATTTTAGAACATATACAATTTAAAATGCAAGGATACATTTGTAATAGAACAAATTGAAGTCAGGAAAGATACTTTCAATCATCTACTGTGACTCTGCCTGAGATACATATGCCATAATGTTCGTCAATGTTATATCCTGTGGGTGTAGCTTATGACACTCAGTAGTGCTATCTATCTGGCACCAGTATATTTTTGGACATATGTTAATAAGAGCATTTTAGTTCTTTGTCCTATTAGAAATCTATTCCCAAAGTTTGGAACCACCCTGTATACATGTGAATAATAAAATTATGATTGAAAATTTTTTGTAATTGTTTCCTCAGTGAAAATTTCTCATTAATATCCAAGTAAACAAATTTTGAAAATCAAAATTAATTAATTAATTAATGTATTTGTACATAAATAAAAATTGTTATACTAACTTGTAATAAGCCATGGCCCATGCTAAATGAATCAAAGGATTCAATTTTAAGAGCGGTATTTTCTATTGCACGTCTTATACTAAATGGAGAACATTGTATGTTTTTAGCCTTAAGACCTGAAATCAATAAAGCTGGAAAAAGTTTTTGAATAATTAAATAATTATTATTTTTATTTAAATTAGATTTTAAAATTAATTAAAACATTAATTATAATAAACAAACATAAAATGATTATTTATATACAGTAGAGCATCAGTTATCTGAATACTGATCAACTGAAACATCAGTAAACTGAAAGTGTTCCAGTCAGCAAATTCAAATTTCCACTAGTGCTGTGGTGCTGCAATATTTGGCTGTCTTGGGCTACTCCAATATTATTTTTATTGCTGTGCATGTTTTAGCTGGCAGCACTGGCAAGACCATGACAGGGTACTTAAGGATGCACCAGTATTTGAATGAGGCCTTTTTCCCCCATCGTGAGTGGTGAGTTTTACTTGTTTTGTGTGATGTTTTTCTGAGGACTGTGTCGGAACATGTGTCAGGCTGAATTGGAACGTTTTTGATACTAGAAAACTTCCAAAATATAATCTTTTTTTGTTTTTATATTTTTCAATATAACTATTTTGTTNTTAGCCTTAAGACCTGAAATCAATAAAGCTGGAAAAAGTTTTTGAATAATTAAATAATTATTATTTTTATTTAAATTAGATTTTAAAATTAATTAAAACATTAATTATAATAAACAAACATAAAATGATTTTTTTATCTGTTAATCACTATATCCAATGTTAGTCTTTACATATAATAAATTTTCAAAATATTCAAAAAATAATTTAAAATTATGCAATTATAGAAATAGAATTTACATATTTCTTCCTTGAAAAGCAATCTATAAATTCTGCTTTATAAAAAATATCTGTTTTCAAAATAATTAAAAGCCTTTTGTATTTAAAATAATTTTTTTAGTCTATAATGTTATATGTAACAACAAACATCAAACTGATTTTATTAGGTATGACAAACTACTAGAAATTTATCACTAGATGCCAGATTATTAATCAGGCTGAAATAAGATTAATTTAACAATTAGAAATAACATAATTAGGCTACAGGGAGGCAGCTAATTTAATAAACTAAAGTTATCATTAGATGACAACCTAACTGCAGCAAAATTGCTTTATTTCTAATTGTTAAATTAGCCTTGTTACTTACTGATTACTAGTCTGGCAGTTCATTTGACACATCTATAATATTATAGTCTGAAGAAAATATTAACATTTTAAAACAAAGAACTATGTCATAAACCCTATTTTTTTGTTTTATCAATATGGCATTATAATTATGTACTAAATTTAATGTAATTTATGAAATCTCATCATACCAACAGAGCCTGCTGCATGTGGAGAACTCATAGATGTTCCATTCATCAACTGGCATCCTCTTAACATCCAATTTGGTACTGAAGTAATTGCTCCTCCAGGAGCACATACACTAACTCCTAAACTTCCAATCATTCTGAAATTTATATTTATTTAATTAATATATTCATTTCAAAAAATTTCCAAAAGAATTATTGAATTTTTTTATGATGATATAAAAGAAATTTATATTTCCATATTTTTTAAATAAAAAAAGCCCAGGAATTTTAATTTAAAAAGCTCTAATAACATTTCATAGTTATTTCAATTATCAAATTATTCTTCAAATACAATTAGTTTTTCATTTTTATATTCTAAAATAAAATTTAATTCATATTTATCATTAATAAACTCAACATTAGTATGTTACAATATGATATATGTTACATTTCATACTTTAAATTTACAGTTGATAGTTTAATTAGCATAATATACTCATTTAAAATTTCAACAATCAATAATGATTATTTTTATCCTTAGTTCTTTCAGTTGCAATTTTTTCAGTAACAGGATAATTTATTTACATTACTATTTGATTATGATAAATTTTTTTGTAAATTAACAATTTCTATAAATTAATTTCTATATGTCATTCATGACAATGAAATTTAATAATAGTAAGTCAAAACTGGATGAATATAATAGTAAGTAAAATCTTCACCAACCTCAAATTAGTCCAGCAATCATCAAACTTATCACCTTTCTAACATTTTCCACCTACTCTGAAGGTCTTCATCAGGAAATTAGAGTATAATGAAATGCTCATTGAATCTTCAAACAGTAGTAGGCATGTTTTGACAATACTTTGTGAAATGACTATTCATGCATTATGTGGTATACATATGGCAGCTAATTTAAATTATATTTGAATCCAAATTAATTTTTCCTGCTTGAAAATTCAACAAGCATTCTGCTATGTTCTAATTTCCTGATGAAGACCATAGTAAGTCAAAAATGAAAGATAATATTTTTGACAACTACTGGACTAAATTTGAGGTTGATGGAGATTTTACTTACTAACAGTATTATTACAATGAATAAAAAAATGCCTCACGAAGGTCCTCTTGATGTCCATGTATATCCCATTCCTGGCATTTTTTCTCTTAAAGAATATTCCGCTATCATCATATCTGGAGAAACATAAGCTCCTACACCTGAAAATAAATACAGTTTTCAATTGTTTAAAAGACATTGAGTTTTGTTTTGAAAGATCTCATTTTGATTTTCAAATATTTTAATTAAAATGTATAACAAAAAATTTGTATAGCTGAAGAGAAATAATTACTATTACAAGGCTAATAAAAAAAATTACTCATAAAACACTTAAAATGTAAAACAATCATGTCAAATATACTTCTGGTTCTAACAAGTAAGATCTCTTAAACATGTAATATTTCTTCAAATATAATACATTACCTTGATCAGAATAGGAATCCACTTATATTTATAGAATTTTAAAAATTTCTAACTTATAAGGTAGGCATACTTGACTTTTCAAGTATGCCTACCTACTTGATCTACACAAAATTCTTGAGAAGTATGATTAACCATAACTTCATGCTAAATATGTGAAAAAAGCTAAACAGTTTTAACTCATTACTTAATTATGCTAACAAACTATTTTTTGCACTTAAACATAAATAACTATGTGAGATATGAAAGGGTTTTCATTAGTCCACTAAGGCAAACACCCAACAAACTAAATACACAGTAGATTTTATAAAATTAATTTATTTACGCATGACATGGCATAACTATGTACAGATTCAATAAAGCATGTCAGCTCTAGAATGGTTTCTCCAGCAGACCTTAGACCTGATCCACTTATATTGCAGAAAGTACAAAAATAATAAGTAATGAATTTCTAATGTTTAAATTTCCAATATTTTCGTACTCTTTTGTACTCTTTCGTACAGTAGATTATTTAATAGTAAGCCTATTGCATTATATTTTATTATTATATTTCAAAAATTTTTCAGAGGCCCACTTCTAGACTTCTTTTTCTGGAATAGTCTGTGATCCTCATACCTCCTGGAAAGCCATTCACAATTTTCTAGAGCCACCCCTACTATAGTTGGTGTAACCACACTCTCATGTTTACTTACCATTATCAATATTATCAATTGGTTATTGTTATCAATGTAAGTTAATCCCAAAGTGATTGTAAATAGCAGACTATTTTGTACATATACATTTATATATATCATAGAACTATAAAAATAGACTTAGTAACTTTGCAAAAAAATTTCTAAACTTATATTCTAAATTAAAAGTTTTGCTTTTATTTCTATTTGAAATTTATAAAAGAAAAGTATAAATTTAATATTATTTCTCAGAAAAATAAAAAATTTAATATTTTTAAAACAATCTTACCAATAATTGATGAACTATAACTACTTGGAGTACTAATTGTAGATAATGCAGGCCCATGATTTCCAGCACTGACAACCATAGTGACACCATATTTATTAATTACTTGATGAAAAATTTCTAAAACTCGTCTAAATAATTAAAACAACTTTTATAAGAATTATTTATTAAATTACATTTTTCTACAAATATGTGAACAAAATAATTTTAAAATTATTTCATAATTTAAATAAAATTGAAAATATGAATATTTCAAAGATTTATTGATAATTTCTTTTTAACTGAATACTGACTTCATGTTTGACCTCATGTAAGTGAGTTAAAGTACAGATATGATGTTCTTATTTATATATCAGTTTAAGCTATTAATAAATTTTTTTCTAATTATTTCAGTAACCATTAATTTGTGCTAAATTATAGACAAATTTTATTAAAAACAAACATTCATATTAACAAAAATTAAAAATTAAACAAATTCTTGGATAATTCTTTTTACTTAAACTTGCACAAAAGCTAGAACTGTTGATCAAAAACAAAAATACATTAAGTATGATTGATGTTTTTTTGTTTTTTTTCCTTTTTGTTTTACTTCTCTGAATCCTCTAACTTCATATATTTACAGAAGACAAAATTGAGATACAACAATAACTTAACAAGTAGCAACTAAATAAAAAAATTTAAGTTCGTGATATTGAAATGTAATTGTTTTCTTCATGAAAATACTATACATGTAATAGCATATAATTTACATTTAATGGGAAATAGGTATCTATTAGATTATATAAAATATAAGTAGCAGTCAAATGAAATGTAATACAGATTGATAAAAGACACAGAACTCAACTTAAATGTTAATAATAATCATTGTTGGTAACACACTTTGCCCATTATGATAACAGATGATTGATACAGTATTCTTGGTTCAAATCAAAGCCATTCTGAATAGCCTTCTGCAAATTGCTTTTGATGATAAATACCTAATCTAACTTTCTAACCAATTTTTCAAGGTTATGTCATATGCTATGATGCAAAAAGCCATTCAGAATTAAGTTTTATCTTAACCAAGGACATTTTATCCATTGTCTGGTGTTTCAATGGAAAGTGCATTGCCAACAATAATGATTATTTACATGTAAGTTGATTTCTACGTCTTACCGTGTTTCCCCGAAAATAAGACATCCGCAGAAAATAAGACCTAGCACAGATTTTGCTGAATTGCGAAATATAAGACCTCCCCCTGAAAGTAAGACCTAGCGAAGTTTTTTTTAGTCGTAACGGTCATCGACAGATGGTTGAAAGTGGCCGTTTGCTTTTTGAAAGTACAGCCACTGATTGGTCAGCAGACAATTACGCCATACGGCATGATTTGCATAACAGGGAATCACAGATTTCACA
>NW_019385097.1:354446-361716 GCF_000671375.1 Centruroides sculpturatus
ATACATATATATATATATATTTGATAATAAAATTTTTAAAGACAATATATAATCAGAAATATATTTTTTGTACAAAATTTCTAATTACATTAGAAAAGTAAATGCTAACATATAGTTACATATCATATAACGTTAATCTTTTATTTTTATGTATTTCAGTTTTATATTTTATATATTACACATAGTATACATAGTTATACATTTTATACTATATGTATATTTATATGACATTAATTTTTTTTAAATTTAACATATATATTAATACTATAATAAATTCCTTCTTATAACAAATATATATTTTTTATATCCAAACCATTTTGAGGTGTGTTCACATCTCATCTTCAGTAGAATATAATTTAAATATTCTTTAATTTGTATTCAATGTTATTGTTCATCTTTAGTGTTCAATGAATGAAAAACATAAATTAAAACAGAAATAAATTTACAAACTAACTATATATCTTTATAATATGAACCCATCAACATCACTGGCATATTAAATGAGAGAATTTAAAACTTAATGCTTTTAAAGCAACAAACATATTAAGCAATTAGTATAAGCAATTGAAACCAACATCTACTAACATCTGTAGATATTATATTGAAAGCTTATATAAATAACTATATTGTTATATATTAGTTTAAATTCTTATACAATTAAAGAAGAGTTAAAATAATCAGCTTAATATGCAAAAATTATAATCTTGGCCCTGAATGACTGAGAATTCATAATCTGCACATGTTTTTATCTACTGTAACACAACAGTAGAGGGTTACAAATCTGCTCTAAAAGTTATTTCTTTTCCACAATTTCTTAAAATTAAATTTTCTGAAAGATGACAATTCACTAATTAATTATTAATGAATTAGGTAATTAAATGTTAAATATAATAGTTAATAATTTTATTAATCTAATCCAATCTAACACATTTAACAATAATTTTACCAGAAAATGTTAAAAATTAATTTATATACTTGGTAAATTATAACTAAAAAATTGATAACTGACTTTTTGAAAGAACTGAATCTTCCTTTTTATTCATTATATTGATATAAGTGGAAATTGCTGAAAAATGCAATAATTTTTTTCAAATTTAATATAAAAATTAAATAATTTTGTATATAAAAATTTGATTTTTACTGTTTATTTCAAAAATTTCACTAAAAATAATATGACTGAACAATTAATCAATTCCAACCTATGGAAATCTTTATCTGTAATAAAAACAAAAATGATGCAATCTAATTGATTTTATATTTTCATTTGAAGAATATTTATAAAGCAAACTGTCATCTTAATTAATTGGGCTAATTTGCTATTATTAATGATTAACTGTTAAGTAATTTGGTACTAGAGGTAAGCATTAGGCACCATCTCTTATTAAATTTAATAATTATAACATTTACTAATTTAGAATATTCTGGAAGAAAAAAAATTGGCCCAGAGCAAGATTCAAACCCGCAAGTCCTGTTTACTGTGTGGATGTGTTGCCAATTATACTATCTGGACCTCCATCCAATTCTTTGCTTCCAGGAGTTGCAGATTTGAGTCCTGCTCCAGGCTGATTCTTTTCTTCCAGAATATTCTAAATTAATTAATAAATGTTATAATTATTAAATTTAATAAGAGATGATGCCTTATGCTTATCTCTAGTACCAAATTATTTAATNCTAATTTTAATATCAAATATATAAACATTAGAATAAGTTCTTACATTTTCTTTACAAAAGTTTTTAAATAAACTCATTTATTTAAAATGATTATGTGAATTTGAACCATTTCTTTATGATCTTTGAATTGTGCATTTGTCTACCTTTTTAAATATCAATTAACCTGACAGCAATTCTGAAAATTCATGTGCAAATTAAAAAACCTTCACTATAAATTAAATCTGATTTTCTTATATTGTCCATTAACTATGATAGTGGTAGTATAATATAGGTAACATTTCCAAAATAGAGAAAATTTCCAAACTGTGATGTAAAATTGTTTTATCAATGAATATTGAGAAAATTTTTGTTGAATGTGTCTCATTATTCATTAATATGCATTGATATGCTTAAGCAAAAAAGCACAAGCATATCAACAAAAAATTGCATATGTAATTGAAAAATATGAATCTTAATAAAAATTAAATAATTTTGTAAAGTTATGCAACATTTATATTTTATATTCTATTCAAATCAAAACTTACCCTCCTGACCAATGGGAATGTTCACCATAACTCATATTTATCACATCACAATTTGATTCCATAACTTTAATCATCTGTGAAAAAAAAATTTAATTTTATTTATCAATCAAAATTATTCCTGGATTAATTATTAATTTGATTAGAAAATAACATTTTCTTACTAGTTTTTATAACAAAACATTGTTGAAATGATCAAGTAATACAATTCAACAAAAATAACCTTCATTACTTTTTCCAGGTTATTACAATACAATAAATTCATTTATTATAAACTTTGAACTAGAGATAAGTACTGCTGCTATTTCATAATCTTAATAATTAAAATTAATTTTCAATTTATTTCAGAAACCTTTAAAAGAAAAAAAAATCAATCTCAAGTAGAATTTAAATCCACAACTACTGCAAATTCTGTAGTAGTTACTACTACTTAATAATTACGAAAGTTATATTATTGCCACTTTGACTAGAACATGTCTTTGCAGTTACATGTGTTTTAGAATTAATGTGTATTTAGAAATAAAATATGATTTAGAGCCTGGCTGATATAACTTGATAATATATCTAAACTTCTTGAAGAGTTAGGAATATCATTTCAAGTCAATATTTTCTTCTAGATTTTCCTAAAATCGATTATATTTTTTGGAAATTTTGTTTTATTACATATATAGTGTATAATTATTATAATTTTAATATGTGATAAATCTGATACATAAGGTAATTATTTACAGTTCCAGCTTCTGGGATGTTTTGATAAATCTTTCATTGTCCAAAATTATTACAAATCATTACACAAAATTTATAATTTCAATCAAGCCTTATTTTTATTTATTGAAATAAATATTACATTAAAATGACATTTATTAAAAACTTCATGGTTATAAAAATTATTATTATTATATATATTTACTATGTAATTATTATATAATTTTATTATTTATATAATACAAAGAATATATTTGAATATATTATATAAAACTGTAATATATAAATGTAATAATACATTTTAATAATTAACTTACAGCACGCACTAGAGATGAGCCAGTTTCCATAGATCCCAAACGAGAATCTCCAATACCTATGCTAACAATCTGTGCTCCTGGTGCAATACCATTTCTCTCTGGTTCATCAGGAAAGTATGCTGCAGCAATACTTGCAACATGTGTGCCATGAGATGCTTTTATCAAATGAAAGATAATTAATTAACAAATAAAGTATTTTATTTATACCGAAAGTAATATTAAAATTTAATAATAATAAACCTTCTATATAGCTAGTTACAGTTAAAATAAGTTCATACAGTAGAGCATCAGTTATCTGAATACTGATCAACTGAAACATCAGTAAACTGAAAGTGTTCCAGTCAGCAAATTCAAATTTCCACTAGTGCTGTGGTGCTGCAATATTTGGCTGTCTTGGGCTACTCCAATATTATTTTTATTGCTGTGCATGTTTTAGCTGGCAGCACTGGCAAGACCATGACAGGGTACTTAAGGATGCACCAGTATTTGAATGAGGCCTTTTTCCCCCATCGTGAGTGGTGAGTTTTACTTGTTTTGTGTGATGTTTTTCTGAGGACTGTGTCGGAACATGTGTCAGGCTGAATTGGAACGTTTTTGATACTAGAAAACTTCCAAAATATAATCTTTTTTTGTTTTTATATTTTTCAATATATTTATTTTGTTTGTGCAAAATAAAGAAATAATTTTTAACGATACAATAGCCATGATTATTGTTTTAAAAAAAATTTTGTTAAGCTTAACATTGATGAAAATTCAATGCAAAGCAACATGCAACAGAGAAAAATTTCAACATGGGATAGGTTAATATATTTTTTCGTACATGATCAGTTATCCTAACAATCCCAGTCCCAAACTGTTTCGGATAATTGACGATCTACTGTATATTGCATTTTATTAATTTACTAGCAGGTAAGCCCAGTATTTCCCAGGCAAAAACTAAAAACAAATATTAAGGTTATTTTATACTTCTAACCTTTATATTATATTATATTGATTGTTGATTTACATTTACAAAGGTTATATTACGTAAGAGCTTATCACATCAAGTGCCCATACCAACACATTTTAAAAATTCTTTAAATTGTGTACAGTAGAGGAATAAAGAATTTTAAAATGTGTTAAATTGGTCACTCAGTGTGATAAACCCTTACATAAGATAACCTTTGTAGTTATATAAGTCAAATACTTTAATATATCAAATGTTAAAATGAAAACTGTATAAAGAGTTTGGTTATTTCAGCCTACCATTGTTACGATACTCGGATGGTTCGAAATGACACAAATTCAATGGTCAAGTAGTCAGGAATTGAAAATATATCTCAAATTTTCATATTATAATATCATATAATTTTGATATCATAAAATTTTCTAATGTTAACTCTAAGAAACTGTACCATTCACAGCCAAATATCAAATGGTAATCTGCCAACAAATCAAATTTAAAAAAAAACGGACCAAATATTCAAACTTGGCATCCTCGAAAACCACTTAAATCATATTTTGTGCTGGCCAGTAACCTTATATTATGTAATTTTCCTATTTGAATGCCACCATACAACTGGTCCAATAGAAAGAAGGAACTGTTGCAAAAGGGAGTCAAAGTTAATTTGACCAAAAGTCATTGATCCTCCTGGAAGAGAGGATGGTCAACGACTACTCATTAATACTGGTCTACTTTTTGAAAATTGATCTGTGTTGGATGGGTTGTGATGGTCCCAGATGTGATCAAAGTTGCTAACCTTAACATCTGAAATACTTTGTTCGACTGGTTTAAATAAAAAAAAATCTTGTAAAAATGCTAGAATAATTGCTTTTATGTGATAATAAATTTTTTAAAAATTGACAACAGATTGTATAAACTATGAGGGAAGTGTGTTCTTGTAAATATTGCATTTATGGAAAAATTATTGGACTGCAATTTGAAAAAATTGTAGTCCTATAAATTCCCACTGTCATCACCTACAAGTCTTCCTTAATCTCAAGAAAGGAGTTAGATAGATGAAAGCCAAAACCAGATGTGGAAAGCTTAGGGCAGGAGGCCCAGATTAACTATATACAAACTCCCAGTTTAGAATGGAAGCAATGTTACTTTGATTCAAAACATTTCCCTGAATGGAGTTAGATATGACTGACACGACTTTATTGCTAACAGGAAAAGTATGATGTACAGGGTAAGATCACCACTAAAAAAATTGAGAACATTATGACGAAAACTTGAGCCCAGCATTATGACAATGTTACAATAAATAATCACTCATTAGAATTAGTTTGGATTATTTGGTTCGACACGTGAGTGATCTGCCAAGGAGAATGCATCCCAGAAAGATGTTTATGTAAAGTTTGTCCCAATTGAAGTGTTACTAATGCAAAGAAAAAAAAATCCACTTGGCCAGTCTGTTGGGCATATGTAAACCCACAACCACAACTAGTGGTGTTCCATTCAGTTACTGGAGTATACTTATTGGGTTGCAATTGAAAAAACTGTATTTCCAGTTGTCCATCTGTCTCTGACCTTCCTTAATCTCAAGAACAAAGTTAGATAGATGAAAGCTGAGACCAGACATAGAAATCATAAAAGGACCAGATTAACTATATATGAACTTATGATTTGTACAAGTCATGTTATTTCAATACAAAAATTTTCCCCCAAATGAAGTCAGATACATAACTGGCACGATTCTATTGCTAACAGAAAAAGTATAATGTACAGGGGCAACACACTACTACAGCACACAGTCAAGTGCTATGTGCTACCTGTCACAGTAATGGCATAATGGTGCATCTATTTCATGCTATATCATTGTCGCAGTAATTCAGTGAATATAATATATATTTTTTAAAATTATATCCGTTTTTTTGTAAGAATTATATTTACTTAATTATTTTGTTAACTTTTTTGTCAATAGATGCATAACTCAGAAAATCGAACGTAAATAAAAATTAATTAAATTATAGAAATGCAATTGATATTTTGGGAGGGGATGTATGACATGATCAAAGTTAGAAGTATTTGAGCCTAACTGCTGAGTTTCATAGCAATTGGTCAAACAGCCCAGAAGTGTATAATGAACAAACAAACAATCATCATCATTTATATATATATAGATAAAATAAAACCTTCCATTTCAAATGTTATTGAAACTGTAGCCATTAAAATTATGTTGAATATTTTATTAAATTCTACTGTATTGATTTCTAGAAATTCTTTAAAATCCATTAACCTATGACCATTAACTTAATCCATTAAAAGTCTTTAAAAATTAATAAGTACATTGCCTGAGCGTATAGTACATTGTCTAATATATGGCATTTTCAACTTCACTAGTGAATAAAACAAAATACAAGGATGAATAATAATTCTAAAACTAAGATAAATAACTTGATAAAGATAAATAATTTTCTAAAATTATTTTCTTTATATTATTTTATATAAAAAGTTTTTGCATTAATGTATAATTGGTATACACAAGAAACTTTTTCACTTATTGTTTCCTAAATGTATAAAAAGTCGATAACAATTTATCAAATGTTTCCAGTTCAACTTTTACAGCAAAAATTATCTAAAATTCAAACTTATTGGAAATTATCCTATTAAAATTCTGAAATGATTTCATCCATAAATAAAAACATTAAACTCATAGCACTATTGAAATGTAATAAACTTTGTATTTTGCTTTAAAAAATTACAAAGCCATTAATAAAAAAACATTCTTTTTATAACTGATTATAATGCTTTAGCTTGAAAGATGAATAGGGAAAAGTAACTACAAAATTTTACAAATTAAAAAAATATATATATTTTCTTTATAATCTTTGGAATATATTAAAAAGTAATAAACTTTTATATACAATAAATCACAAGATGATATATAAATTGTTTGAATAATCGTCATTTAGGATTTATGAAAAACTTACTTGACATACTGACAATTTCCAAAAGATTCCCATCATCATATATGTTAATAGAATAATTTAGCATATCTGGAAATTACAAAAATATCAAATATAGAAAATTTGTATAATTTCATTACACACACACACACATACACATATATA
>NW_019385097.1:366020-371445 GCF_000671375.1 Centruroides sculpturatus
CTAGTTTAAGAACTGGACAAAATTAGATACATTTACACGTTTTTTTTAAGTTAATTTTTACAAATTAATATATCGATAACCAGTATAGGAAGTATAATATATCATATATAACATCTCGATATGTAATTGTGACACGACAACGATGCATTCATCGATTTTACACAACAACAGTTTCCTTTCTGTACTCGTGTTTCATATATGGCGCCTTGTAATCGAGAGGGTCTGACCCCGTTCTAAACTTTTAACCATAATTAGATTTGGATTCTACAGATGACCATTACGTTTGTCTATACATTAAGCAACTCTCAGACTCTTATCTGTTACGTTTATAAATAAATGTTGAGTTCAGCGATCTGGACTATGGTGACGGACGTTGGCAAGACTGAAAAATAAATACGTTGTAACCTGTCCTTCACTTGTCCCTTACAAAGGCATCATTGTATCAGACAGTGTTATTAAAGTCTTGAATCTGCTTGTCATCCCTTATCACTTTTCGTGTTTGTTTCATATATAAAGTATATATATATATATATATATATATATATACACTTGATAAAATGGTCAAGAATGAAATGTATAATACTTAAAAAATTTAAAAAAGGAATATTTTCCCAACAAATTAGCCTTACATAATAGCAAGTTTAATTGCATCATTGTTAGTTCAGAAAGATTCACTCATTAAGATTTGCAATATTTTATTATTATAGTTTATTCTAATTGATTCCAGTTTGTTGGTTCTAATTCCAGTCTTTTTCTGCTTTTTAAACCAAATCTGATAAATGCACAATTTTTTCTATATTTCTATCTTCAGAGATCCTGTTTAATTGTAGGAGTATATAGTAAAGAGTATATAGTAGTATAGCATAACTTAGTATATAGTAAAGTAAGAGTAAAGAAGTATAATTTTATTTTTTTAAATTTTAGTTTCTTAATATAACTTGCATACTAAATGTTTAAAGAGTTTTATTAGAATCTGTTAAATACTGAAATTGTGTTATTTATAATTGTAAAACAAAACTTCTTTAATAAATAATGAAAAATGAAATTATATTTATTATATTTTAATTCTTGAAAGTAGCTAATGCATTGGCACAAGACTACTTATATGGAATGATTACAAAAACTTTCAAATAAAAATCTGGAATGAAATGGTTTACTTATTATAATTTTTATACATATTAAATATAAAAGCCTTTACCTTTAGAAGTTAGAACAGCATATTGCATCATTTCACGATATGAACTAAGTAAAGTGCAAGATTCAAGATCTCCAGTTTCACTTATATCCACTGCTGCTCTAAAAATTTAAATGTTAATTTTTTGAAACACTTTAGANTAAATGTAATAATACATTTTAATAATTAACTTACAGCACGCACTAGAGATGAGCCAGTTTCCATAGATCCCAAACGAGAATCTCCAATACCTATGCTAACAATCTGTGCTCCTGGTGCAATACCATTTCTCTCTGGTTCATCAGGAAAGTATGCTGCAGCAATACTTGCAACATGTGTGCCATGAGATGCTTTTATCAAATGAAAGATAATTAATTAACAAATAAAGTATTTTATTTATACCGAAAGTAATATTAAAATTTAATAATAATAAACCTTCTATATAGCTAGTTACAGTTAAAATAAGTTCATACAGTAGAGCATCAGTTATCTGAATACTGATCAACTGAAACATCAGTAAACTGAAAGTGTTCCAGTCAGCAAATTCAAATTTCCACTAGTGCTGTGGTGCTGCAATATTTGGCTGTCTTGGGCTACTCCAATATTATTTTTATTGCTGTGCATGTTTTAGCTGGCAGCACTGGCAAGACCATGACAGGGTACTTAAGGATGCACCAGTATTTGAATGAGGCCTTTTTCCCCCATCGTGAGTGGTGAGTTTTACTTGTTTTGTGTGATGTTTTTCTGAGGACTGTGTCGGAACATGTGTCAGGCTGAATTGGAACGTTTTTGATACTAGAAAACTTCCAAAATATAATCTTTTTTTGTTTTTATATTTTTCAATATATTTATTTTGTTTGTGCAAAATAAAGAAATAATTTTTAACGATACAATAGCCATGATTATTGTTTTAAAAAAAATTTTGTTAAGCTTAACATTGATGAAAATTCAATGCAAAGCAACATGCAACAGAGAAAAATTTCAACATGGGATAGGTTAATATATTTTTTCGTACATGATCAGTTATCCTAACAATCCCAGTCCCAAACTGTTTCGGATAATTGACGATCTACTGTATATTGCATTTTATTAATTTACTAGCAGGTAAGCCCAGTATTTCCCAGGCAAAAACTAAAAACAAATATTAAGGTTATTTTATACTTCTAACCTTTATATTATATTATATTGATTGTTGATTTACATTTACAAAGGTTATATTACGTAAGAGCTTATCACATCAAGTGCCCATACCAACACATTTTAAAAATTCTTTAAATTGTGTACAGTAGAGGAATAAAGAATTTTAAAATGTGTTAAATTGGTCACTCAGTGTGATAAACCCTTACATAAGATAACCTTTGTAGTTATATAAGTCAAATACTTTAATATATCAAATGTTAAAATGAAAACTGTATAAAGAGTTTGGTTATTTCAGCCTACCATTGTTACGATACTCGGATGGTTCGAAATGACACAAATTCAATGGTCAAGTAGTCAGGAATTGAAAATATATCTCAAATTTTCATATTATAATATCATATAATTTTGATATCATAAAATTTTCTAATGTTAACTCTAAGAAACTGTACCATTCACAGCCAAATATCAAATGGTAATCTGCCAACAAATCAAATTTAAAAAAAAACGGACCAAATATTCAAACTTGGCATCCTCGAAAACCACTTAAATCATATTTTGTGCTGGCCAGTAACCTTATATTATGTAATTTTCCTATTTGAATGCCACCATACAACTGGTCCAATAGAAAGAAGGAACTGTTGCAAAAGGGAGTCAAAGTTAATTTGACCAAAAGTCATTGATCCTCCTGGAAGAGAGGATGGTCAACGACTACTCATTAATACTGGTCTACTTTTTGAAAATTGATCTGTGTTGGATGGGTTGTGATGGTCCCAGATGTGATCAAAGTTGCTAACCTTAACATCTGAAATACTTTGTTCGACTGGTTTAAATAAAAAAAAATCTTGTAAAAATGCTAGAATAATTGCTTTTATGTGATAATAAATTTTTTAAAAATTGACAACAGATTGTATAAACTATGAGGGAAGTGTGTTCTTGTAAATATTGCATTTATGGAAAAATTATTGGACTGCAATTTGAAAAAATTGTAGTCCTATAAATTCCCACTGTCATCACCTACAAGTCTTCCTTAATCTCAAGAAAGGAGTTAGATAGATGAAAGCCAAAACCAGATGTGGAAAGCTTAGGGCAGGAGGCCCAGATTAACTATATACAAACTCCCAGTTTAGAATGGAAGCAATGTTACTTTGATTCAAAACATTTCCCTGAATGGAGTTAGATATGACTGACACGACTTTATTGCTAACAGGAAAAGTATGATGTACAGGGTAAGATCACCACTAAAAAAATTGAGAACATTATGACGAAAACTTGAGCCCAGCATTATGACAATGTTACAATAAATAATCACTCATTAGAATTAGTTTGGATTATTTGGTTCGACACGTGAGTGATCTGCCAAGGAGAATGCATCCCAGAAAGATGTTTATGTAAAGTTTGTCCCAATTGAAGTGTTACTAATGCAAAGAAAAAAAAATCCACTTGGCCAGTCTGTTGGGCATATGTAAACCCACAACCACAACTAGTGGTGTTCCATTCAGTTACTGGAGTATACTTATTGGGTTGCAATTGAAAAAACTGTATTTCCAGTTGTCCATCTGTCTCTGACCTTCCTTAATCTCAAGAACAAAGTTAGATAGATGAAAGCTGAGACCAGACATAGAAATCATAAAAGGACCAGATTAACTATATATGAACTTATGATTTGTACAAGTCATGTTATTTCAATACAAAAATTTTCCCCCAAATGAAGTCAGATACATAACTGGCACGATTCTATTGCTAACAGAAAAAGTATAATGTACAGGGGCAACACACTACTACAGCACACAGTCAAGTGCTATGTGCTACCTGTCACAGTAATGGCATAATGGTGCATCTATTTCATGCTATATCATTGTCGCAGTAATTCAGTGAATATAATATATATTTTTTAAAATTATATCCGTTTTTTTGTAAGAATTATATTTACTTAATTATTTTGTTAACTTTTTTGTCAATAGATGCATAACTCAGAAAATCGAACGTAAATAAAAATTAATTAAATTATAGAAATGCAATTGATATTTTGGGAGGGGATGTATGACATGATCAAAGTTAGAAGTATTTGAGCCTAACTGCTGAGTTTCATAGCAATTGGTCAAACAGCCCAGAAGTGTATAATGAACAAACAAACAATCATCATCATTTATATATATATAGATAAAATAAAACCTTCCATTTCAAATGTTATTGAAACTGTAGCCATTAAAATTATGTTGAATATTTTATTAAATTCTACTGTATTGATTTCTAGAAATTCTTTAAAATCCATTAACCTATGACCATTAACTTAATCCATTAAAAGTCTTTAAAAATTAATAAGTACATTGCCTGAGCGTATAGTACATTGTCTAATATATGGCATTTTCAACTTCACTAGTGAATAAAACAAAATACAAGGATGAATAATAATTCTAAAACTAAGATAAATAACTTGATAAAGATAAATAATTTTCTAAAATTATTTTCTTTATATTATTTTATATAAAAAGTTTTTGCATTAATGTATAATTGGTATACACAAGAAACTTTTTCACTTATTGTTTCCTAAATGTATAAAAAGTCGATAACAATTTATCAAATGTTTCCAGTTCAACTTTTACAGCAAAAATTATCTAAAATTCAAACTTATTGGAAATTATCCTATTAAAATTCTGAAATGATTTCATCCATAAATAAAAACATTAAACTCATAGCACTATTGAAATGTAATAAACTTTGTATTTTGCTTTAAAAAATTACAAAGCCATTAATAAAAAAACATTCTTTTTATAACTGATTATAATGCTTTAGCTTGAAAGATGAATAGGGAAAAGTAACTACAAAATTTTACAAATTAAAAAAATATATATATTTTCTTTATAATCTTTGGAATATATTAAAAAGTAATAAACTTTTATATACAATAAATCACAAGATGATATATAAATTGTTTGAATAATCGTCATTTAGGATTTATGAAAAACTTACTTGACATACTGACAATTTCCAAAAGATTCCCATCATCATATATGTTAATAGAATAATTTAGCATATCTGGAAATTACAAAAATATCAAATATAGAAAATTTGTATAATTTCATTACACACACACACACATACACATATATA
>NW_019385097.1:375354-384702 GCF_000671375.1 Centruroides sculpturatus
CTAGTTTAAGAACTGGACAAAATTAGATACATTTACACGTTTTTTTTAAGTTAATTTTTACAAATTAATATATCGATAACCAGTATAGGAAGTATAATATATCATATATAACATCTCGATATGTAATTGTGACACGACAACGATGCATTCATCGATTTTACACAACAACAGTTTCCTTTCTGTACTCGTGTTTCATATATGGCGCCTTGTAATCGAGAGGGTCTGACCCCGTTCTAAACTTTTAACCATAATTAGATTTGGATTCTACAGATGACCATTACGTTTGTCTATACATTAAGCAACTCTCAGACTCTTATCTGTTACGTTTATAAATAAATGTTGAGTTCAGCGATCTGGACTATGGTGACGGACGTTGGCAAGACTGAAAAATAAATACGTTGTAACCTGTCCTTCACTTGTCCCTTACAAAGGCATCATTGTATCAGACAGTGTTATTAAAGTCTTGAATCTGCTTGTCATCCCTTATCACTTTTCGTGTTTGTTTCATATATAAAGTATATATATATATATATATATATATATATACACTTGATAAAATGGTCAAGAATGAAATGTATAATACTTAAAAAATTTAAAAAAGGAATATTTTCCCAACAAATTAGCCTTACATAATAGCAAGTTTAATTGCATCATTGTTAGTTCAGAAAGATTCACTCATTAAGATTTGCAATATTTTATTATTATAGTTTATTCTAATTGATTCCAGTTTGTTGGTTCTAATTCCAGTCTTTTTCTGCTTTTTAAACCAAATCTGATAAATGCACAATTTTTTCTATATTTCTATCTTCAGAGATCCTGTTTAATTGTAGGAGTATATAGTAAAGAGTATATAGTAGTATAGCATAACTTAGTATATAGTAAAGTAAGAGTAAAGAAGTATAATTTTATTTTTTTAAATTTTAGTTTCTTAATATAACTTGCATACTAAATGTTTAAAGAGTTTTATTAGAATCTGTTAAATACTGAAATTGTGTTATTTATAATTGTAAAACAAAACTTCTTTAATAAATAATGAAAAATGAAATTATATTTATTATATTTTAATTCTTGAAAGTAGCTAATGCATTGGCACAAGACTACTTATATGGAATGATTACAAAAACTTTCAAATAAAAATCTGGAATGAAATGGTTTACTTATTATAATTTTTATACATATTAAATATAAAAGCCTTTACCTTTAGAAGTTAGAACAGCATATTGCATCATTTCACGATATGAACTAAGTAAAGTGCAAGATTCAAGATCTCCAGTTTCACTTATATCCACTGCTGCTCTAAAAATTTAAATGTTAATTTTTTGAAACACTTTAGAATGTTATAATAAATTATATTACATAAATGTAAAAATGTAAATGTAAATTATAGAATGAAATTTGAAATAAATAAAAATTAATTTCTATTTATTTTAAATTCCATTTGATAATATGAGAATAATAAGCTCCTGAAGTACTGTTTATAAAGCAAATTATTAAAAACAGATCAAAATTATTATCAATGTATATTTATAAACTAAACATAAACTGAAAAATTATACTGTATTTGAGCATGAAAATTCCACCAATTTTTCTCTCAAATATGTTGAAATATTATCAATACACAATAGTAAAGTTGCACTAATACAGTGAAATGTCAGTATAATGAAATTGAGGAAGACCATCAAAATATTTTCAATGGTCTTCCTCAAAATGCATGGATAAAAGAAATTTAATAATTATTAAGATAAAAAAAAAAACTTATATTTTGAAATAAGAAAGTTTTTAAAAATGCAATTTGTCTATTATGTATATGGAACAAAATTTCAATTTTCAGAAAGTAAATTATATTAAATTAAAATAAAAATTAATCTGTAATAAAAAATCAAAAAATATCATGAACAAACAACTAAAATAATGATATAGTAATACCGATATTAGTTGCAATCCTACCTCTATTATTTCTGCTTGAAGCCATTATTTTCTGGTCTAAATTTTGTGCATGTTGTTTCTTTAATTGAAGTTTTATCAATAAAATACAATATTGTAAGATCATTCCAGTAGGCCATCAGGCACATCATTTTGTTAATTCCTTTTTGCATGTTATCTAATATTTTATTATTCTCTTCCAAAGAAAACTGCTTTAGTTTTTTATTTTTTCTCATAAACTTAAAGAAATAAACTGTAGAGTAATAACATCGAAATGAAACTATAACCAAGGATTAAAATTAGTATTGCCAGTTGAACTATACATTAAAATTAATGTTCCCAGACTATATGACATAATAATACTCATATACTAATAATGAATGATTTATACATTTATAGATTTCATTATAATGAAACTATTCTTTCATAATGGACAGAGTTTTTATTATACAGTATTAAACTGAAATTTTTGTTATAATGATATTCATTAAATTGAAACATTTTTGCATTGAGATGAACAGGAAATTGGCAGGGGAGTCAAGATACAGTCAACCCCCCCTATAACACGGTATATACGTTCCAAGTTTTATGAATCCAGCTTTTACAAGTCCAGTCAATCACACCCGGCACATATGCAGTTTACGGACTACAGCTGTTTGAAAGGTTTCTTCCATAAAATTAATCGATTCTAGTCTAATTTGACTCAACATTTCCAAAATACATATAATTTTTTGGGAATAATCCATATAAACTATGCTATAAACAAAAAATTGTAGGATTACTTACCAAGTGTGCACCGTTCAACTACACCATTGATTAAGCTTGTTTTCATCATGGAGATTGTCATCGAATGGCACTCGTGTGCTTCCTGATAAATTATTTTTTTTGCGAAAAATTTGCTGAACTTTAGAGACATCATTAAGATAAATATAATTTTTATGGATGTTAAATAAATGGTTTTTAGTAGGTCCACTGCTCGTTTAAACTCAACAGTTTGTGCAATCCTGTCGCGACACAAGTCTGTGATGACATTTTACCGAATTATAGGAGTTTTTTTAGCATGTTTGTACGAATACTGTCGCAATTTTTTCGCCGTGATATAGGAATCTGAACTATAGGAACCTGTGTTATGGGGGGGTCGACTGTATATTCATTATACTGAAAATTTCATTAAACTGACATTCATTATACCAACTTCTCACTGTAATTAGAAGTTTGTAATTGTAACACAACTTGTAAGATATCATCACAGCAACACAGTTTTAACTTGTGTAATAAAATTCAATAATTGCTGTAATCACTTATTTAATGAAAAATATGAACATACTAGTATAGTAAGCCTTCAATTTAATGGACTAATTAGGAGAAGAGATGCTTGCTATTCCCAAACATCTATTAAATTGAATGTGTTGTTCTATATTTCCACTACACACTTACAATATGCAAGATGCATTAAGATGTTATTATGATGCAAAGGTATAAATAAAATAATAATATAATGTACAGTGAGTAATTTATGCTCATTGACTCATTATTCCAACCTTGTAGCATGCTCTATTTGCAAATAAAAATAGTTTAGAATTTTTCATTAAAGGACAGAAATTTTTTGTCTGTTAAATTGAGGGTTTACTGTATACAGAATACTTCAAATACTTTAAAGTCTACCTTCACTATATTTAAATCATGGAAAGTAGTATAAAATTATTAATGTAATGAAAATTTAACTTGATGTTTTAAAAATTAATCTAAATAAAAAACTTCCAAATTAAACATTTACTGATTTATAGTTCCTTTAGTCCCTTAAGTATTTGCTCTAGCTTCAAAAATTGAATATTAATTAGCCAAATATTTTTCCCAACAATAAAGTTATCATTAATTTTATCTAACACTAGTAATGAAAAATTTAAAATATCTATTTAGATTGTTATTTTTAAATGTTTTACAATTATTTTAAGGATCCTTTGTACAAATTTTGTCTGTACTGTAAATACTATTAAGTTGGTTTCAAAAAAATATTCAAAATTAATAAAATGCTTGGACTAAATTATACATAGTGTATTAATTATTTTGACATATAACATCTAATTAGATGAAAATTAGCAAATCAAATAATGACAACTATAATGATTTTAACCTACTTTTTAAGTTCAAGCATACATTAACTTTTCATTTATAGAAACTGAAACAAATTCAAAATAACAAAAGTTAAGTCATGCCAGTGAAGCATAAAATAATTTTCATTTCTTCAAAACTACTTTATTCAGATCAAACCTGAAAATGGCTGAATATAAGCCAAAACTTTTCCATTTGGTTGCCTTAATTAACAAACAATCTTCTTCCATTTTTAAATTTCATTTCAAATTTATAGGCAAAAATTGTGAAAAATGATCAACTGAATATATACACGATAATTTCTGTCTATAAATTTACTTAATGCAAAAGCTTAATACCAACTTAATTCATTGATGCTAAAAAATTTGAATTAATGATAATTTAAACATTAATATAACTAAATGAAATAATTTAAGACAATAAATATTAAAGAATCTAAATTTCAATGAATGAATTNATAATATCATATAATTTTGATATCATAAAATTTTCTAATGTTAACTCTAAGAAACTGTACCATTCACAGCCAAATATCAAATGGTAATCTGCCAACAAATCAAATTTAAAAAAAAACGGACCAAATATTCAAACTTGGCATCCTCGAAAACCACTTAAATCATATTTTGTGCTGGCCAGTAACCTTATATTATGTAATTTTCCTATTTGAATGCCACCATACAACTGGTCCAATAGAAAGAAGGAACTGTTGCAAAAGGGAGTCAAAGTTAATTTGACCAAAAGTCATTGATCTCCTCCTGGAAGAGAGGATGGTCAACGACTACTCATTAATACTGGTCTACTTTTTGAAAATTGATCTGTGTTGGATGGGTTGTGATGGTCCCAGATGTGATCAAAGTTGCTAACCTTAACATCTGAAATACTTTGTTCGACTGGTTTAAATAAAAAAAAATCTTGTAAAAATGCTAGAATAATTGCTTTTATGTGATAATAAATTTTTTAAAAATTGACAACAGATTGTATAAACTATGAGGGAAGTGTGTTCTTGTAAATATTGCATTTATGGAAAAATTATTGGACTGCAATTTGAAAAAATTGTAGTCCTATAAATTCCCACTGTCATCACCTACAAGTCTTCCTTAATCTCAAGAAAGGAGTTAGATAGATGAAAGCCAAAACCAGATGTGGAAAGCTTAGGGCAGGAGGCCCAGATTAACTATATACAAACTCCCAGTTTAGAATGGAAGCAATGTTACTTTGATTCAAAACATTTCCCTGAATGGAGTTAGATATGACTGACACGACTTTATTGCTAACAGGAAAAGTATGATGTACAGGGTAAGATCACCACTAAAAAAATTGAGAACATTATGACGAAAACTTGAGCCCAGCATTATGACAATGTTACAATAAATAATCACTCATTAGAATTAGTTTGGATTATTTGGTTCGACACGTGAGTGATCTGCCAAGGAGAATGCATCCCAGAAAGATGTTTATGTAAAGTTTGTCCCAATTGAAGTGTTACTAATGCAAAGAAAAAAAAATCCACTTGGCCAGTCTGTTGGGCATATGTAAACCCACAACCACAACTAGTGGTGTTCCATTCAGTTACTGGAGTATACTTATTGGGTTGCAATTGAAAAAACTGTATTTCCAGTTGTCCATCTGTCTCTGACCTTCCTTAATCTCAAGAACAAAGTTAGATAGATGAAAGCTGAGACCAGACATAGAAATCATAAAAGGACCAGATTAACTATATATGAACTTATGATTTGTACAAGTCATGTTATTTCAATACAAAAATTTTCCCCCAAATGAAGTCAGATACATAACTGGCACGATTCTATTGCTAACAGAAAAAGTATAATGTACAGGGGCAACACACTACTACAGCACACAGTCAAGTGCTATGTGCTACCTGTCACAGTAATGGCATAATGGTGCATCTATTTCATGCTATATCATTGTCGCAGTAATTCAGTGAATATAATATATATTTTTTAAAATTATATCCTTTTTTTTGTAAGAATTATATTTACTTAATTATTTTGTTAACTTTTTTGTCAATAGATGCATAACTCAGAAAATCGAACGTAAATAAAAATTAATTAAATTATAGAAATGCAATTGATATTTTGGGAGGGGATGTATGACATGATCAAAGTTAGAAGTATTTGAGCCTAACTGCTGAGTTTCATAGCAATTGGTCAAACAGCCCAGAAGTGTATAATGAACAAACAAACAATCATCATCATTTATATATATATAGATAAAATAAAACCTTCCATTTCAAATGTTATTGAAACTGTAGCCATTAAAATTATGTTGAATATTTTATTAAATTCTACTGTATTGATTTCTAGAAATTCTTTAAAATCCATTAACCTATGACCATTAACTTAATCCATTAAAAGTCTTTAAAAATTAATAAGTACATTGCCTGAGCGTATAGTACATTGTCTAATATATGGCATTTTCAACTTCACTAGTGAATAAAACAAAATACAAGGATGAATAATAATTCTAAAACTAAGATAAATAACTTGATAAAGATAAATAATTTTCTAAAATTATTTTCTTTATATTATTTTATATAAAAAGTTTTTGCATTAATGTATAATTGGTATACACAAGAAACTTTTTCACTTATTGTTTCCTAAATGTATAAAAAGTCGATAACAATTTATCAAATGTTTCCAGTTCAACTTTTACAGCAAAAATTATCTAAAATTCAAACTTATTGGAAATTATCCTATTAAAATTCTGAAATGATTTCATCCATAAATAAAAACATTAAACTCATAGCACTATTGAAATGTAATAAACTTTGTATTTTGCTTTAAAAAATTACAAAGCCATTAATAAAAAAACATTCTTTTTATAACTGATTATAATGCTTTAGCTTGAAAGATGAATAGGGAAAAGTAACTACAAAATTTTACAAATTAAAAAAATATATATATTTTCTTTATAATCTTTGGAATATATTAAAAAGTAATAAACTTTTATATACAATAAATCACAAGATGATATATAAATTGTTTGAATAATCGTCATTTAGGATTTATGAAAAACTTACTTGACATACTGACAATTTCCAAAAGATTCCCATCATCATATATGTTAATAGAATAATTTAGCATATCTGGAAATTACAAAAATATCAAATATAGAAAATTTGTATAATTTCATTACACACACACACACATANTATATATTTGATAATAAAATTTTTAAAGACAATATATAATCAGAAATATATTTTTTGTACAAAATTTCTAATTACATTAGAAAAGTAAATGCTAACATATAGTTACATATCATATAACGTTAATCTTTTATTTTTATGTATTTCAGTTTTATATTTTATATATTACACATAGTATACATAGTTATACATTTTATACTATATGTATATTTATATGACATTAATTTTTTTTAAATTTAACATATATATTAATACTATAATAAATTCCTTCTTATAACAAATATATATTTTTTATATCCAAACCATTTTGAGGTGTGTTCACATCTCATCTTCAGTAGAATATAATTTAAATATTCTTTAATTTGTATTCAATGTTATTGTTCATCTTTAGTGTTCAATGAATGAAAAACATAAATTAAAACAGAAATAAATTTACAAACTAACTATATATCTTTATAATATGAACCCATCAACATCACTGGCATATTAAATGAGAGAATTTAAAACTTAATGCTTTTAAAGCAACAAACATATTAAGCAATTAGTATAAGCAATTGAAACCAACATCTACTAACATCTGTAGATATTATATTGAAAGCTTATATAAATAACTATATTGTTATATATTAGTTTAAATTCTTATACAATTAAAGAAGAGTTAAAATAATCAGCTTAATATGCAAAAATTATAATCTTGGCCCTGAATGACTGAGAATTCATAATCTGCACATGTTTTTATCTACTGTAACACAACAGTAGAGGGTTACAAATCTGCTCTAAAAGTTATTTCTTTTCCACAATTTCTTAAAATTAAATTTTCTGAAAGATGACAATTCACTAATTAATTATTAATGAATTAGGTAATTAAATGTTAAATATAATAGTTAATAATTTTATTAATCTAATCCAATCTAACACATTTAACAATAATTTTACCAGAAAATGTTAAAAATTAATTTATATACTTGGTAAATTATAACTAAAAAATTGATAACTGACTTTTTGAAAGAACTGAATCTTCCTTTTTATTCATTATATTGATATAAGTGGAAATTGCTTAAAAATGCAATAATTTTTTTCAAATTTAATATAAAAATTAAATAATTTTGTATATAAAAATTTGATTTTTACTGTTTATTTCAAAAATTTCACTAAAAATAATATGACTGAACAATTAATCAATTCCAACCTATGGAAATCTTTATCTGTAATAAAAACAAAAATGATGCAATCTAATTGATTTTATATTTTCATTTGAAGAATATTTATAAAGCAAACTGTCATCTTAATTAATTGGGCTAATTTGCTATTATTAATGATTAACTGTTAAGTAATTTGGTACTAGAGGTAAGCATTAGGCACCATCTCTTATTAAATTTAATAATTATAACATTTACTAATTTAGAATATTCTGGAAGAAAAAAAATTGGCCCAGAGCAAGATTCAAACCCGCAAGTCCTGTTTACTGTGTGGATGTGTTGCCAATTATACTATCTGGACCTCCATCCAATTCTTTGCTTCCAGGAGTTGCAGATTTGAGTCCTGCTCCAGGCTGATTCTTTTCTTCCAGAATATTCTAAATTAATTAATAAATGTTATAATTATTAAATTTAATAAGAGATGATGCCTTATGCTTATCTCTAGTACCAAATTATTTAATAGTTAATAATTAATAATAGCAGTGATTGATTGGTTTATTATTAATACATTGGGCTTAGTGATGTTTATAGAAAAATATTTATTTGATATTTATAAAGAAAATGTATTAGATTAAACATTTCTTTAAATACAAAATATCTATTCTTATTTCCTTATTCTTTCTATGACTAGTTATATTCACATTCTTTTATAAATCAGAATAAATAATAAGAATATTAACAATACTGATGAAAATAAGAAAATATACAACACTTAGAAAGAACAAGTCAATATATTAAAAATACAGTTGTCCCTTGATAATCCGACAGGTATGGGACCAAAGGTGTGTCAGATTACCAAAAGTGTCCGGATTACCGAAAATAATTACATATTTCGCATTGTTTTGCTAGCAGTAACTTACAATATTCTCTACTCCAACTGTTCGAACAGAACTGCTCACATAAAACACACGAAATGTGTGTCATCGAGTAAGAATTGGATGGGGA
>NW_019385097.1:384873-406128 GCF_000671375.1 Centruroides sculpturatus
CTAGTTTAAGAACTGGACAAAATTAGATACATTTACACGTTTTTTTTAAGTTAATTTTTACAAATTAATATATCGATAACCAGTATAGGAAGTATAATATATCATATATAACATCTCGATATGTAATTGTGACACGACAACGATGCATTCATCGATTTTACACAACAACAGTTTCCTTTCTGTACTCGTGTTTCATATATGGCGCCTTGTAATCGAGAGGGTCTGACCCCGTTCTAAACTTTTAACCATAATTAGATTTGGATTCTACAGATGACCATTACGTTTGTCTATACATTAAGCAACTCTCAGACTCTTATCTGTTACGTTTATAAATAAATGTTGAGTTCAGCGATCTGGACTATGGTGACGGACGTTGGCAAGACTGAAAAATAAATACGTTGTAACCTGTCCTTCACTTGTCCCTTACAAAGGCATCATTGTATCAGACAGTGTTATTAAAGTCTTGAATCTGCTTGTCATCCCTTATCACTTTTCGTGTTTGTTTCATATATAAAGTATATATATATATATATATATATATATATACACTTGATAAAATGGTCAAGAATGAAATGTATAATACTTAAAAAATTTAAAAAAGGAATATTTTCCCAACAAATTAGCCTTACATAATAGCAAGTTTAATTGCATCATTGTTAGTTCAGAAAGATTCACTCATTAAGATTTGCAATATTTTATTATTATAGTTTATTCTAATTGATTCCAGTTTGTTGGTTCTAATTCCAGTCTTTTTCTGCTTTTTAAACCAAATCTGATAAATGCACAATTTTTTCTATATTTCTATCTTCAGAGATCCTGTTTAATTGTAGGAGTATATAGTAAAGAGTATATAGTAGTATAGCATAACTTAGTATATAGTAAAGTAAGAGTAAAGAAGTATAATTTTATTTTTTTAAATTTTAGTTTCTTAATATAACTTGCATACTAAATGTTTAAAGAGTTTTATTAGAATCTGTTAAATACTGAAATTGTGTTATTTATAATTGTAAAACAAAACTTCTTTAATAAATAATGAAAAATGAAATTATATTTATTATATTTTAATTCTTGAAAGTAGCTAATGCATTGGCACAAGACTACTTATATGGAATGATTACAAAAACTTTCAAATAAAAATCTGGAATGAAATGGTTTACTTATTATAATTTTTATACATATTAAATATAAAAGCCTTTACCTTTAGAAGTTAGAACAGCATATTGCATCATTTCACGATATGAACTAAGTAAAGTGCAAGATTCAAGATCTCCAGTTTCACTTATATCCACTGCTGCTCTAAAAATTTAAATGTTAATTTTTTGAAACACTTTAGAATGTTATAATAAATTATATTACATAAATGTAAAAATGTAAATGTAAATTATAGAATGAAATTTGAAATAAATAAAAATTAATTTCTATTTATTTTAAATTCCATTTGATAATATGAGAATAATAAGCTCCTGAAGTACTGTTTATAAAGCAAATTATTAAAAACAGATCAAAATTATTATCAATGTATATTTATAAACTAAACATAAACTGAAAAATTATACTGTATTTGAGCATGAAAATTCCACCAATTTTTCTCTCAAATATGTTGAAATATTATCAATACACAATAGTAAAGTTGCACTAATACAGTGAAATGTCAGTATAATGAAATTGAGGAAGACCATCAAAATATTTTCAATGGTCTTCCTCAAAATGCATGGATAAAAGAAATTTAATAATTATTAAGATAAAAAAAAAAACTTATATTTTGAAATAAGAAAGTTTTTAAAAATGCAATTTGTCTATTATGTATATGGAACAAAATTTCAATTTTCAGAAAGTAAATTATATTAAATTAAAATAAAAATTAATCTGTAATAAAAAATCAAAAAATATCATGAACAAACAACTAAAATAATGATATAGTAATACCGATATTAGTTGCAATCCTACCTCTATTATTTCTGCTTGAAGCCATTATTTTCTGGTCTAAATTTTGTGCATGTTGTTTCTTTAATTGAAGTTTTATCAATAAAATACAATATTGTAAGATCATTCCAGTAGGCCATCAGGCACATCATTTTGTTAATTCCTTTTTGCATGTTATCTAATATTTTATTATTCTCTTCCAAAGAAAACTGCTTTAGTTTTTTATTTTTTCTCATAAACTTAAAGAAATAAACTGTAGAGTAATAACATCGAAATGAAACTATAACCAAGGATTAAAATTAGTATTGCCAGTTGAACTATACATTAAAATTAATGTTCCCAGACTATATGACATAATAATACTCATATACTAATAATGAATGATTTATACATTTATAGATTTCATTATAATGAAACTATTCTTTCATAATGGACAGAGTTTTTATTATACAGTATTAAACTGAAATTTTTGTTATAATGATATTCATTAAATTGAAACATTTTTGCATTGAGATGAACAGGAAATTGGCAGGGGAGTCAAGATACAGTCAACCCCCCCTATAACACGGTATATACGTTCCAAGTTTTATGAATCCAGCTTTTACAAGTCCAGTCAATCACACCCGGCACATATGCAGTTTACGGACTACAGCTGTTTGAAAGGTTTCTTCCATAAAATTAATCGATTCTAGTCTAATTTGACTCAACATTTCCAAAATACATATAATTTTTTGGGAATAATCCATATAAACTATGCTATAAACAAAAAATTGTAGGATTACTTACCAAGTGTGCACCGTTCAACTACACCATTGATTAAGCTTGTTTTCATCATGGAGATTGTCATCGAATGGCACTCGTGTGCTTCCTGATAAATTATTTTTTTTGCGAAAAATTTGCTGAACTTTAGAGACATCATTAAGATAAATATAATTTTTATGGATGTTAAATAAATGGTTTTTAGTAGGTCCACTGCTCGTTTAAACTCAACAGTTTGTGCAATCCTGTCGCGACACAAGTCTGTGATGACATTTTACCGAATTATAGGAGTTTTTTTAGCATGTTTGTACGAATACTGTCGCAATTTTTTCGCCGTGATATAGGAATCTGAACTATAGGAACCTGTGTTATGGGGGGGTCGACTGTATATTCATTATACTGAAAATTTCATTAAACTGACATTCATTATACCAACTTCTCACTGTAATTAGAAGTTTGTAATTGTAACACAACTTGTAAGATATCATCACAGCAACACAGTTTTAACTTGTGTAATAAAATTCAATAATTGCTGTAATCACTTATTTAATGAAAAATATGAACATACTAGTATAGTAAGCCTTCAATTTAATGGACTAATTAGGAGAAGAGATGCTTGCTATTCCCAAACATCTATTAAATTGAATGTGTTGTTCTATATTTCCACTACACACTTACAATATGCAAGATGCATTAAGATGTTATTATGATGCAAAGGTATAAATAAAATAATAATATAATGTACAGTGAGTAATTTATGCTCATTGACTCATTATTCCAACCTTGTAGCATGCTCTATTTGCAAATAAAAATAGTTTAGAATTTTTCATTAAAGGACAGAAATTTTTTGTCTGTTAAATTGAGGGTTTACTGTATACAGAATACTTCAAATACTTTAAAGTCTACCTTCACTATATTTAAATCATGGAAAGTAGTATAAAATTATTAATGTAATGAAAATTTAACTTGATGTTTTAAAAATTAATCTAAATAAAAAACTTCCAAATTAAACATTTACTGATTTATAGTTCCTTTAGTCCCTTAAGTATTTGCTCTAGCTTCAAAAATTGAATATTAATTAGCCAAATATTTTTCCCAACAATAAAGTTATCATTAATTTTATCTAACACTAGTAATGAAAAATTTAAAATATCTATTTAGATTGTTATTTTTAAATGTTTTACAATTATTTTAAGGATCCTTTGTACAAATTTTGTCTGTACTGTAAATACTATTAAGTTGGTTTCAAAAAAATATTCAAAATTAATAAAATGCTTGGACTAAATTATACATAGTGTATTAATTATTTTGACATATAACATCTAATTAGATGAAAATTAGCAAATCAAATAATGACAACTATAATGATTTTAACCTACTTTTTAAGTTCAAGCATACATTAACTTTTCATTTATAGAAACTGAAACAAATTCAAAATAACAAAAGTTAAGTCATGCCAGTGAAGCATAAAATAATTTTCATTTCTTCAAAACTACTTTATTCAGATCAAACCTGAAAATGGCTGAATATAAGCCAAAACTTTTCCATTTGGTTGCCTTAATTAACAAACAATCTTCTTCCATTTTTAAATTTCATTTCAAATTTATAGGCAAAAATTGTGAAAAATGATCAACTGAATATATACACGATAATTTCTGTCTATAAATTTACTTAATGCAAAAGCTTAATACCAACTTAATTCATTGATGCTAAAAAATTTGAATTAATGATAATTTAAACATTAATATAACTAAATGAAATAATTTAAGACAATAAATATTAAAGAATCTAAATTTCAATGAATGAATTTTGATCCTTTGTGCCAATTTAATAAGTAAAAATTCTGTAAATTGATTTATTCTAACATTAAAAGCATACTTATATCTTTATTTAAAATTTTTGATTGATTGTTATTTTCAATAATAAATTGCTTTTATATTAATATTTTCAATTGAATGTATTAAAAATTTAAATTTTGCATTGTATTATATTTATCTGCATTACTGAAATCAAAATATATTAAAAATAAATTAAAATTTAAGTTAAATCAATAGTTACAATTTTAATAATTAATTATGATTTATATAATTTTTTAACTCTCTTTTGTTTTCAAGGATATTAATTATTTAAGTATGAAAACCTTAAAATTCATTTTGTGATCAAAAGTAGAGAGAGAGGGTGATCTATTAAAAATTTGAAAGATGACAGATAACTGATCTGTTGGATCATTAAACTGTTTTCAGCTGTGTAGAATAATGATTGCCATAATTATTATAAATATATTTAAATATTTAGAAATAATTCATAATATGCCCAACAAAATTACTTCAAAATAAGTAATTATATTTCTATAATATTCTAATCATAAATGTATTTAAATACAAACTTTTCAGTATCTGTATGTTGCTTTTAATCATTACATGTTGTAGACTCTCACTAATCCAAACTAATTATTGCTGGGGTTATTCAGATGAGTTTAAATTAGCAATGTTATATACAACAAAAAGAAAGTAAATATAGATTACAAATGAACACACACATTTATGTTGAAATGTGTAGTGCACACTAATTTTACAAATATGTCATACTTTTAAAAATAAATGCCTGATTTATTTTTGATTTTGGCTGTAACACTTAGTGGCAAAATGAACAAAATTGGTTCAAATTAAGTAGAATTTGATTTAGAAGGACAAATTTCTAAACATTTTTTAATAATAGAAAATATTTGGGTTTTGCTAAAATTAATTACATTAATAAAAAATTTTTGTTCTTTTAATTATAAAATTAAAAATAATTATAAACTATAAAACTTTATAATTTTTAAAATAAAGAAAAAATTCTTACTTCCAAGTATTTCCATCATGAAATACAACACAATCATAAACTGGGCCAAGATCATTATACTTTTTATCTAATGAGTTGAGAACATCAACCCTTGCTTCAAGTTCATCTCGTTGAAAGCGATCATCTTGATTTAGCTGTTAAAAATAACAAATTATAATTTATACAATTTAAAAGTCTTCAGTATACAACAATTATAATAATAAAAAAAATTTGTATTTGATTTAGATATTTCCATCTGTATTTTCACATTTGACAAATTAAAAATTTTAAATACTGACAAATTCTAAATTTACAAATTGGTTAGTAAAGACCCATTATGGGTTATGAAGTTACAAATCAGATTCTTAAAACAAATAATAAAGCATGTTTATTCAATCAATTAAAAGATTTAAGATCAATTAAAACATTTAAGATATATATGTAATCCTAAAAATTTTCAAAAAGAAGGTACTTTAGAAAAACAAAAATCACTTTGATCTTTATAACAGTCCTTTTTTTTTTTTCATTTATAACAGAAAAGATTTATTTATACTAAATGCATTTTGAACTGCTTTTTCCACAGTTCAAAATGTATTTAGTATAATATTTAATATTTATTTTATTATTTAATAATAATATATTATATTTCAAAACTTTTTTGGATGGGCCTTATACATTGCCTTTTTCCTACGGTTCTCCATAACCCATGGAAAAACAGGATATTTTGCTAAAACCACTCCTACTATAGTTAAATTTAATATGAAGACATAGCTAGATCATGTTGTTATAAATGCAAGATTTGAACATAAGTGTTCATAACATGTACCATAATATTTATGATATTATTGTAATAAAATAAATTGAAGGTACAAGAAACCATTAAATCAGGTATATACAAATTTATCTTATTTTTTAAATTTCTGGCTTCTTTTCAATAAATTGGAAATTGACTGACTAATTTATCATTTCAAGTTTCCACATAACTGTATTTCACATACTAGTAATTAGGGTTTCTCCAACAGGATCCCAGCTGTTTTTTAACCCAGGAAATCCTGCAAATTTCTTAAAAATTCACTTTTTTTCTTATTTTGTGTTAATGTTGATGAAATTTTGTAAATAGAAAGTATAATTAACTCATAAACCATCAGAATATATTTGTATTTATTAATTTTAAGCTTGCTTATTAGTTTTTTAAATTTTTGCTTATTATGGCATGTCACAGATTGTCAATAATCAATATGTAGCCTATTTGTGGCAGGACTCTGAAAATTCTTTGCTTGTCAGAACCTGTAATATCTGGAATAATTGTACTTAATCTTGCTTTTAAAAATATTATAAAAATTTACAATAATATTTTGTATTAGGTTTTATTTAAATAAAGAAAATTACCTTCTAACTTATAAGTTTGATCTAAGTTCATTTTTTTCTTTAAATTTTAAACTCAATTCAAAGGCATTTTTGTTGTAAGCAGTTTCCAACAAACTTTAATAAATCTTTTCTATTTGTGAAAATTTCTATGTAATTCAAAAGTAATTTTTATGCATATTTTACACAGCATTATTTTTATTATTATTTTGGAGATTGCAGGACATATTAAGTTACTTAAAAATGAAAAATAATATCATCATTCAATTTTAAGATTTATTTTATATCTTAAAAATAATTAATTATATCCTGGAATCCTGGGAAACAGTTCACTTTTTTCTGGAATCCTGGGATAAGCAAAAGACCAGAAATGATAAACCCTACTAGTAATTAACCAATATTTTATAATAATTAGATGTACAGTTGTAATAGATTACATGCAACTTTTTTCCATAAAATTGCTAGCAACAAAAATATATTCACCATCTGTTTTATTTTCATTCAAAATTCATTGTATGCATTTAAATAAATACTTCAGTATTTTCACTTAAATATCTTTAATAGTTTTTAACAGCTTTTTCTTGTTGAACCACACTTCACTGGTGAGAGAATCATATTTTCAAGTAGTTCTATGTGAAGTTAATCTTATTAATATTTGCTTGAAAAAAAAATTATCTAGATTTTTTGATTTCTTAGTCAGTTGCAAGTATCTCAAATTTGACAGATACTTGCAATTGACAAATTTGACAAGATTTTTTTTTTTGGATATAGAAGTATCTCTTATCAGTTGTTTCTTGAAATTATAGTTGATATTTCATGTAGTTATGATATTTTGTTTTATAAAGGAGACTCAAAAGATCTTGTTTTTAATTTAGATAGCACCTTTCTTTGTCACTATCTAGTCATATCCTGATTTTCTATTGCTTTTTTTGGATGTTCTGTCCAAAGTTTGTTCATCTTATTAATATTTCTTATCTTGTAGACAAGCTTTTCTTTTAATTTAATTGGTTTATTTAATTATACTCATTTTAGACAGATCTCCTTTCTATATATTAATAGTTATTTTATAGTAAATTTATTATTTTGTATATTATTGGTATTAATGATAAATGCTACAGATTATATTGTTATTGTGATGCTGTAATGATATGATTTTTATTTTATTTTTAATTTTGTATGTAATCTCCACATCATTTGTACCTTCAGTGCTTAAAAACATTATTATTATTATTTTCTAATGTTTTATATTTTATATATTTTTGCAATTATAATTTAATTAAAACAATCAAACAATTTATCTTTCTTAAATTTTATCTAGTATCATTCAGCTTTTGAAATGACATATCTTTAAAAGATATAAAGAGATAATTACAGGTAGCCCTAATTACAAAAGCCGGCACAAATCGAATCGGCGTAAAACGAACCCATATTTACACTGAGGTATAGGGTTAGGTTCCACATAAGTGAAAAATACGCAAATAATTTTGTTTATTAATACAATATAATACAAAGTACAAATAAATTTTTAAAATGTATTTTATCATAAAATAAAGTTAAATGTTTTAATTAAAAATTTTAGTTTCAGATCTATTACATTTTTCGGAAAAAGTATCCATCTTTAATTGTTTACATTTTTGTTTTCTTTCATTGAGAATTTCGGAATATGGTCAAAAAGATGTGACGATGCTCCTTTTTACATTCACACTTCACTCCCAATCATTGTCTAACTCACAAAGTTCAATCGTCAAGCTTTCCATAGTCGAAAAGATAGTTTAACCATACGTAGAGCTACGGATGAGCAGAGACACTGATTGGTCGACCACCGGTCGCCGTAGCACATATGTAAGGTCAGTTTGAGCAGGAAAATTAAGGAGAGATAGATATTGTCTGGCCAACGAGAAGTAGATTTGTCTCACTAACGATAGTTTGTGATCGCCGGAAGTGCTACTGCGTCGTAAAATGTTTTCCTGAACGAACTGATACGAGATAAATTCAATCGCGCTATGGATTCAGACGCCATTTATTGGACTATTAAGTTTGATAACTTGACTCGTGGGTACCTAAACGTTTAGTATTTTAATATTAATTTAATGCAAATGTATACATACCCAATAATATTACCCAAATGTATAATCCAATAATATTTAATGCAATATATACATACCCAATAATATTAAACAAAAAAAATAAATATATTCAGTAAAAATCTTTGTTTTAACGAATGTACAATGTCGCGGCTCGGTAAATACATCAACACTGAAATGAAAATCAGTCTGGCATAGGGTAAATCGGGGAATTACACAGCAAAATCGCGAATTGTGCAGAGGCATTATTGTGAATCGGCGTAAATTGAACCGGCGTAAACCAAGGGCTACCTGTATCTGAATATGCATTTTATTTTCTTTATTATATTTTAAAAACACTATTGTGCTATAAATACAGTAGCAAGTTTTAAAATAAATTTTTTTAAATTATGGTTTTTAAAAATCAAAAAATATAAAACAAATAATTTAAAAATTATTTTTTGATTAAAATTATAACAAACTTATTTTATTCAATCCACCTGATTAGTGTTTGGATGTTTATCATCAAATTCTTGAAGTTCACGAATTGCAGCTGCTAATAATAATTTATGATTTGGATCCCATTGCTTTTCTTTTCTCTCTTTCTGAAATTTTATACAGAAAAACTTTTGTAGTTTGTTATTTCAATAATTTCTATAAAATGTTTTTTGATAATTTATTACATTAAAATGTAAAAAGTTAATTAAATTATAGTTGGCTACCTGAATTCTTTCTTTTAATGATTTTGGATATAAATCATATGCATTTTTAATTCCTATATGATATTTTCCACTAGGATTTATCCAAGATGAAGGAATCTATAATTAATCATAATTTCGTATTTATTTATTGTTAATATTATATTAAATTAAACATATTTAGTTATAAAGATATAAGNTATTGGACTATTAAGTTTGATAACTTGACTCGTGGGTACCTAAACGTTTAGTATTTTAATATTAATTTAATGCAAATGTATACATACCCAATAATATTAAACAAAAAAAATAAATATATTCAGTAAAAATCTTTGTTTTAACGAATGTACAATGTCGCGGCTCGGTAAATACATCAACACTGAAATGAAAATCAGTCTGGCATAGGGAAAATCGGGGAATTACACAGCAAAATCGCGAATTGTGCAGAGGCATTATTGTGAATCGGCGTAAATTGAACCGGCGTAAACCAAGGGCTACCTGTATCTGAATATGCATTTTATTTTCTTTATTATATTTTAAAAACACTATTGTGCTATAAATACAGTAGCAAGTTTTAAAATAAATTTTTTTAAATTATGGTTTTTAAAAATCAAAAAATATAAAACAAATAATTTAAAAATTATTTTTTGATTAAAATTATAACAAACTTATTTTATTCAATCCACCTGATTAGTGTTTGGATGTTTATCATCAAATTCTTGAAGTTCACGAATTGCAGCTGCTAATAATAATTTATGATTTGGATCCCATTGCTTTTCTTTTCTCTCTTTCTGAAATTTTATACAGAAAAACTTTTGTAGTTTGTTATTTCAATAATTTCTATAAAATGTTTTTTGATAATTTATTACATTAAAATGTAAAAAGTTAATTAAATTATAGTTGGCTACCTGAATTCTTTCTTTTAATGATTTTGGATATAAATCATATGCATTTTTAATTCCTATATGATATTTTCCACTAGGATTTATCCAAGATGAAGGAATCTATAATTAATCATAATTTCGTATTTATTTATTGTTAATATTATATTAAATTAAACATATTTAGTTATAAAGATATAAGTCTATAAACTAATTGAATAATAGAACAGCATTATATTAATGTAATACTTAAAAAAAGCTTGTTTATCACCATTAGTTCCATAAGAATATTTTAAACACAAAAACTAATTGCAAATAGTATGAAAAGAATGAAGATTATTTTATTATTAGAAGATTTCTATTCATTTAAATTTATTTCACTGTTTAAATTAATTTCATAAAACACTTATAATTATATGTCAAATGTTAATTTTATCAGCACACCAGAATTCTTTGCTGAGCACAAACCATTTTATTTCTCTAATGTTTTCAACCTACTTAAATATAGGCCATCTTCAGGATTACGATTAAACCATTCCAGAATGGAATGCATTGTTTTTTCAAATAGTTTCATTTTAAATTTAAAAAATTTAAAATAATTGTGTATATTAAATTAATGAAAAATAAATAAATACAATAAATATACTGCCACGCTGTTGGAAGCGCATTAGCATCCTTGGTATTTAGGCAACAGTTTTTCATTTACTTTTATATATTTCCATCGTCTGGCTTTGGTACACAATTTCCTCAGATAGAAGAGGCCAATAAAAAAATAATGTAAATAAATAAAAACATAGTAAACAAGGCTAAGTATAACTATTACAAGCTTTAAGGGTTTTTAACTCCCATGCTTTTTTCTATCATAAATATACTGCCACGCTGTTGGAAGCGCATTAGCATCCTTGGTATTTAGGCAACAGTTTTTCATTTACTTTTATATATTTTCATCTTTTCCATCTCCAATGCAATGGATGGAGAGCGGACTGTTTTAATGACTTTTGCTTCATTCCATTTTACAATCACTCCTTCTGTCTGTGCCATAATTGCCAATACTGTGTTGTGCCCTTTATCAATGTTGTATTTGTGTTCTCGCAAACATACTGTTAGGTTTCTTCTAGTTACATCCACATAATCCTTTGTTAATCCTAACTGTTGATTTTCAAATGGTATTTTATAAATTCCAGCTTTCTGTTCTGTTTTTACACTGTCTTTATCGTTCCTTAGTAAGCTATAACTTTCTTGAGATGGTATTGAACGTTGGTACAATATAAAAATGCTCTTCTGATGAGTGCTTTAAATGCTGATAATTTATATTTATATGGGTTGTTGGACCAAGATGGTATGTAGAGAGGAGCATGTGTGGGTTTTAAATACACTGCTCTTTGTACATTTCCTTATTTAAATATTATATCTTTTATATTGTACCAATGTTCAGTACCATCTCAAGAAAGTTATAGCTTACTAAGGAACGATAAAGACAGTGTAAAAACAGAAGAGAAAGCTGGAATTTATAAAATACCATTTGAAAATCAACAGTTAGGATTAACAAAGGATTATGTGGATGTAACTAGAAGAAACCTAACAGTATGTTTGCGAGAACACAAATACAACATTGATAAAGGGCACAACACAGTATTGGCAATTATGGCACAGACAGAAGGAGTGATTGTAAAATGGAATGAAGCAAAAGTCATTAAAACAGTCCGCTCTCCATCCATTGNCCACATAATCCTTTGTTAATCCTAACTGTTGATTTTCAAATGGTATTTTATAAATTCCAGCTTTCTCTTCTGTTTTTACACTGTCTTTATCGTTCCTTAGTAAGCTATAACTTTCTTGAGATGGTACTGAACATTGGTACAATATAAAAGATATAATATTTAAATAAGGAAATGTACAAAGAGCAGTGTATTTAAAACCCACACATGCTCCTCTCTACATACCATCTTGGTCCAACAACCCATATAAATATAAATTATCAGCATTTAAAGCACTCATCAGAAGAGCATTTTTATATTGTACCAACGTTCAATACCATCTCAAGAAAGTTATAGCTTACTAAGGAACGATAAAGACAGTGTAAAAACAGAAGAGAAAGCTGGAATTTATAAAATACCATTTGAAAATCAACAGTTAGGATTAACAAAGGATTATGTGGGTGTAACTAGAAGAAACCTGACGATATGTCTGCGAGAACACAAATACAACATTGATAAAGGGCACAACACAGTATTGGCAATTATGGCACAAACAGAAGGAGCAATTGTAAAATGGAATGAAGCAAAAGTCATTAAAACAGTCCGCTCTCCATCCATTGCATTGGAGATGGAAAAGATGAAAATATATAAAAGTAAATGAAAAACTGTTGCCTAAATACCAAGGATGTTAATGTGCTTCCAACAGCGTGGCAGTATATTTATGATAGAAAAAAGCATGGGACTTAAAAACCTTAAAGCAGGGGTGTCCAACCTTTTTGTTTCTCTGGGCCGCATTGGAAGAAGTCAAGGAGTTTTGGGCCACAAGTATACATAATATATACTTGTGGCCGAATATACAAGTATATTTAAGGATTAACGTGTCTAGATTATAATAATAAGTATTAAAACTTTATCACAAAACAGGATATTTTAAAAAATTACTTTTACAGACACTTTCAATTTTTACTTACAAATAGNAACAAAATTAAAAGTATGTAACTAACAGTTTAGGTAAATCATTTAATTTTGAATTTTTTAAAAATAGTGTATTTTAATGTAACAAAAATAAGAAAAAGTGCTTATTTGTAAATGTTTTAGAAAAGTTAGTCATGTTAACTTCAAATAATTATTAATTTTGAAATTTTAAAATTGTGCTTTTAGCAATAATTACAAAAATAGCAAAAAGTAATAATAATAATAATAATAATAAATAATGTCTTTTTGTTATCATTTTTAATAATAGTCATTTTTTAAGCACAATCATTCTTGTTAAATTCTAATAAATTTTGTTTTTTAATTTTAGATTTAAATTTGTGTGCTATTTTGGATCTGATGCAAAATGCTGCTATGCAAAAAAGCATGACATTAGAATGTGACAGGCAAAGCAATGCAACCCATGAACCCATACCCACAATATAAAATTACCAATAAACTTTGTAATTAATTAGCTTGTAGATATTGTAGCTATCTTAACTAGCAGTCAGTTATTTTTCCCAAATTTAATTAAAGAGGAACTTAAGCAATGGTTGGTCTCCAAAATTTAGATCTGGTATTTCAGCATATATGGAAAAAAGACTATTTCCAGAATCTTTTTATTTTTATGGTTTTATAAAATTCAAAAACATTAAAGAAAGTATTATGGATTTCTAAACAAGAATGTAAACAAAAAAGAAATCCCACTGTTTTAATTTTATTTTATATCATTGGATAAAGTCAATAAATCAACCAGATCATTGGGCCTATTTTAAAGCTAAAATAGTCCAATAATCTGGTGGATCATTTGGCTTTAATTAAAAATTGGGTTAGTGGATGTTTATACACATTTGAAAATCATTGTTGTAACTTTTCAAACAAAACTTGATAACTACTGTATATTTGGCAGTATTTTTTTCACTTGACTATTGAAAATATATTAAATATTAAACTATTAATGCTCACTGTTGTTACTAACCTTTAATTTTCTTCCAGTCAATCCAACAATTTCTCCATCTGTTGCCTCTACTATTTTAGATGTGTCAACATCTCCTGCCCCAGAAGCATCCATCATGTCAATAATTTTTGGCTTTCCATCACTAGTTTTCTATTTTAAAAAATTAATTTAACAATTAATATGTTAAAATGTTTTATCATCATTATAATTTAATAATGATAAAATATAATTTTAATTGCAAACATTTAATTATATCAGTTTTTCCTCAATTTTTAATAGAAGCAAAGTTTTTAAAATGATTTAAATAACATATAATGAAAAAATTCTTATAGAGCNTTCTAATCATAAATGTATTTAAATACAAACTTTTCAGTATCTGTATGTTGCTTTTAATCATTACATGTTGTAGACTCTCACTAATCCAAACTAATTATTGCTGGGGTTATTCAGATGAGTTTAAATTAGCAATGTTATATACAACAAAAAGAAAGTAAATATAGATTACAAATGAACACACACATTTATGTTGAAATGTGTAGTGCACACTAATTTTACAAATATGTCATACTTTTAAAAATAAATGCCTGATTTATTTTTGATTTTGGCTGTAACACTTAGTGGCAAAATGAACAAAATTGGTTCAAATTAAGTAGAATTTGATTTAGAAGGACAAATTTCTAAACATTTTTTAATAATAGAAAATATTTGGGTTTTGCTAAAATTAATTACATTAATAAAAAATTTTTGTTCTTTTAATTATAAAATTAAAAATAATTATAAACTATAAAACTTTATAATTTTTAAAATAAAGAAAAAATTCTTACTTCCAAGTATTTCCATCATGAAATACAACACAATCATAAACTGGGCCAAGATCATTATACTTTTTATCTAATGAGTTGAGAACATCAACCCTTGCTTCAAGTTCATCTCGTTGAAAGCGATCATCTTGATTTAGCTGTTNTCTCTCACAAAATATCTGAAAAGTTTATTATATGTGGAAGAAATTTAAAGATTCATAAACTTTATAAACGTAATAAACTAAAAGTTAATAAAATTATAAAAATGCATGAAATGACTAATTACTACTACACATGGAAGGAAAAAATTTGTGAATTACATACTTTGTTTAATATACTTTTTGAAAACTGACTTTTGCTTCACATTCTATTTGAGATTGCACCTTTTTTCTTACTTTTTGTTTTGTTTTGTTTTCTTCAATCTCTTCTATATTGATTAATATGTTTTAATGTTTATTTCAAAAATTAAACTTTTAAATTGAAAATGAATGGCATATAGAAATTACAGTGTTTATTATTTTTAATAATATATCATGAACTTTTGTTAAACTGATTTTTGTCCCATCCTGTATATTAAGATTTTAGTATATTAAATTTATATTAATAAAAAGTTTGATTAATGAATATTCAGTGTGAATTCACAAGATGCTTAAACTTTTTTATCAATAAAAATCACTGCTTCTGATAATAATTTTTCACAAAATGAGTTTTATATACAATAAAAATGATTCTGTATTTAACCACTTTCAGATTAAATAAACAACTGGGGGTTTCCAGTATAGTTACTAGTGACCCCAAAGAATCACTCAATATATCTGAGGTTATTATATTATCAGAGACTTGCAATAAATTTATTTTTCTATTATATTTTAAAAAATATATAAATAATAACATAATAATAATAATAATTGACACCTTTAAAACATAAAATTTGAGTTTTGATTAATGTTAATAAAAAATTATTATTAATTCTTATTTAAGTTTCTATTCATCCTATTTTTAATTTATTGTTACTTTTATCGGCATAGAAAGGAATCGGGAAAATTAAAACTAGTTATGGAAAGTGGCAGACAAATAAAAATGTCGGGAACCTCCCGTCAGAGTTCATTGCAATTTTTTATCATTAAAATTTCTACTCATTTCTGAGCTAAGCTGTTAATTATTCTAATACTATCCATACTATCTACTAACAAAAACACCATTAATTGATGGCTATATGGCCAAGGTAGCAAAAGGTATTGGCCTAAGGATACGACTATGCAGACAAATTCAGCAGCGAGCGATATAGTTTGCGCAAAGAAAAACTTGCACAAGCAAGAAGTGAGAAATCTCGCTGGCGCAAGTGAATTTCTGCTTCTCGCACATATCCGACAGGGTTTGATATTTATCGTGTCTCGCCTCTTCTCGCCACACATTCCCGCTCACCTGAAAAATTTGCTCACTGGCGTCTGCACAGTCATACCCTAACTGTTCCGAGGAATTTGGACAAGAACTTCCCAGGAACTTTTCACAAGCAATCTGTTTCACACATGCAGTGGCGTAGCAAACATAACTGGCACCTGGGGCACATTACTTTATTGGCACCCCCTAACCCTCCAGAAACAAATTTTGTTTGTCTTGGATACCATTTGGCACCCCTCTACAAGTGGCGCCTGGGGCACGATAGGTCCCCTTGCCTCCCTCACTATGCTAGTGAACATATATTGTAAATGTCCCCAGTCGCCTCATTCNGTTGTAATAGATTACATGCAACTTTTTTCCATAAAATTGCTAGCAACAAAAATATATTCACCATCTGTTTTATTTTCATTCAAAATTCATTGTATGCATTTAAATAAATACTTCAGTATTTTCACTTAAATATCTTTAATAGTTTTTAACAGCTTTTTCTTGTTGAACCACACTTCACTGGTGAGAGAATCATATTTTCAAGTAGTTCTATGTGAAGTTAATCTTATTAATATTTGCTTGAAAAAAAAATTATCTAGATTTTTTGATTTCTTAGTCAGTTGCAAGTATCTCAAATTTGACAGATACTTGCAATTGACAAATTTGACAAGATTTTTTTTTTTGGATATAGAAGTATCTCTTATCAGTTGTTTCTTGAAATTATAGTTGATATTTCATGTAGTTATGATATTTTGTTTTATAAAGGAGACTCAAAAGATCTTGTTTTTAATTTAGATAGCACCTTTCTTTGTCACTATCTAGTCATATCCTGATTTTCTATTGCTTTTTTTGGATGTTCTGTCCAAAGTTTGTTCATCTTATTAATATTTCTTATCTTGTAGACAAGCTTTTCTTTTAATTTAATTGGTTTATTTAATTATACTCATTTTAGACAGATCTCCTTTCTATATATTAATAGTTATTTTATAGTAAATTTATTATTTTGTATATTATTGGTATTAATGATAAATGCTACAGATTATATTGTTANGTATCCAATACTATCTACTAACAAAAACACCATTAATTGATGGCTATATGGCCAAGGTAGCAAAAGGTATCAGCCTAAGGGTACGACTATGCAGACGAATTCAGCAGCGAGCGATATAGTTTGTGCAAAGAAAAACTTACACAAGCAAGAAGTGAGAAATCTTGCTGGAACGTGTGAATTTCTGCTTCTCGCACATATCCGACAGGGTTTAATATTTATCGCGTCTCGCCTCTTCTCGCCACACATTCCCGCTCACCTGAAAAATTTGCTCACTGGCGTCTGCACAGTCATACCCTAACTGTTCCAGGGAATTTGGGCAAGAACTCCCCAGGAACTTTTCACAAGCAATCTGTTTCACACATGCAGTGGCGTAGCAAACATAACTGGCACCTGGGGCACATTACTTTATTGGCACCCCCTCCCCTCCAGAAACAAATTTTGTTTGTCTTGGATACCATTTGGCACCCCTCTGCGAGTGGCGCCCGGGGCACGATAGGTCCCCTTGCCTCCCTCACTATGCTAGTGAACATATATTGTAAACGTCCCCAGTCGCCTCATTCTGGACTCGAGCAAATCCACAACATGCATAAAAAAAAGGCCCTCTTAGTGACCAAAGGGCAGTAAAAGTTAATAATTTAATTACATAAATATATAATTCAAAATTTTATCCAATGTGAAAAATTACATTGCTCTATACGACAGTAATAACATTAACAATTGCAATAAGCCATATATAAATACGTTCCAATAAGTAAATCATATCATTTTTACATAAGATATGCTATAATTATAATTCTCTCATTTAAAAGGTTATAGTTTTTAAAGATTTATTTCTATTCATATACATATATATGAATAGAAATAAAGATTACTATAAGACTGCTTTTATTTGAGATTTAAAAAAATATCTGTAAATAAAAATTATTTGAATAATTAAATAATATTGATTAAAAGGGTAGAGATGAATAATTACCTGCAATCCAGGTGCACCAGGATCAATACCCGAATCCAGAATACCGATAATTACTCCCCTACCATCGTATTCGGGATTTTTGCTAAGAAATGCCGCAACACCCGTTTCTCTCTTCGGTAACAAACCCCACACAGGAAAATCAATCTTATTATCATTTGCCATACTAAACAATCAAAATTTGATGGAAAAAACGAATCAGCAAAAATAAAAAATTTTATATTCGTAGGTTACACAAGTAATTTTTAGACAGCATAAACTGCATGCATAAAATATAATAGAGTAACAATGTGAACGATCTCATGCACACCACCAATGTCTGCGACGACGGTAACCCACGGCGATACCAAACACATCGGAATGATAATGCTGAATTTCTAAAAAAAATCTCTCACTAGAGGTCACTTTTTACAGAAAATGTTTCCAAATCTCCGAATGTATTTATAAAATTGACGTAAATCTAAAATTTATTAACGATAATTTATAAATATAAGCTTCAAATTTCTTTTTTTTTTAATTCAACNTTCTGAGCTAAGCTGTTAATTATTCTAATACTATCCATACTATCTACTAACAAAAACACCATTAATTGATGGCTATATGGCCAAGGTAGCAAAAGGTATTGGCCTAAGGATACGACTATGCAGACAAATTCAGCAGCGAGCGATATAGTTTGCGCAAAGAAAAACTTGCACAAGCAAGAAGTGAGAAATCTCGCTGGCGCAAGTGAATTTCTGCTTCTCGCACATATCCGACAGGGTTTGATATTTATCGTGTCTCGCCTCTTCTCGCCACACATTCCCGCTCACCTGAAAAATTTGCTCACTGGCGTCTGCACAGTCATACCCTAACTGTTCCGAGGAATTTGGACAAGAACTTCCCAGGAACTTTTCACAAGCAATCTGTTTCACACATGCAGTGGCGTAGCAAACATAACTGGCACCTGGGGCACATTACTTTATTGGCACCCCCTAACCCTCCAGAAACAAATTTTGTTTGTCTTGGATACCATTTGGCACCCCTCTACAAGTGGCGCCTGGGGCACGATAGGTCCCCTTGCCTCCCTCACTATGCTAGTGAACATATATTGTAAATGTCCCCAGTCGCCTCATTCTGGACTCGAGCAAATCCACAACATGCATAAAAAAAAAAAGGCCCTCTTAGTGACCAAAGGGCAGTAAAAGTTAATAATTTAATTACATAAATATATAATTCAAAATTTTATCCAATGTGAAAAATTACATTGCTCTATACGACAGTAATAACATTAACAATTGCAATAAGCCATATATAAATACGTTCCAATAAGTAAATCATATCATTTTTACATAAGATATGCTATAATTATAATTCTCTCATTTAAAAGGTTATAGTTTTTAAAGATTTATTTCTATTCATATACATATATATGAATAGAAATAAAGATTACTATAAGACTGCTTTTATTTGAGATTTAAAAAAATATCTGTAAATAAAAATTATTTGAATAATTAAATAATATTGATTAAAAGGGTAGAGATGAATAATTACCTGCAATCCAGGTGCACCAGGATCAATACCCGAATCCAGAATACCGATAATTACTCCCCTACCATCGTATTCGGGATTTTTGCTAAGAAATGCCGCAACACCCGTTTCTCTCTTCGGTAACAAACCCCACACAGGAAAATCAATCTTATTATCATTTGCCATACTAAACAATCAAAATTTGATGGAAAAAACGAATCAGCAAAAATAAAAAATTTTATATTCGTAGGTTACACAAGTAATTTTTAGACAGCATAAACTGCATGCATAAAATATAATAGAGTAACAATGTGAACGATCTCATGCACACCACCAATGTCTGCGACGACGGTAACCCACGGCGATACCAAACACATCGGAATGATAATGCTGAATTTCTAAAAAAAATCTCTCACTAGAGGTCACTTTTTACAGAAAATGTTTCCAAATCTCCGAATGTATTTATAAAATTGACGTAAATCTAAAATTTATTAACGATAATTTATAAATATAAGCTTCAAATTTCTTTTTTTTTTAATTCAACTTTCGTTATATTTTTTAATTTATAAAAGATTTCTAGTGTTTAACTTTCGTTGCGTTTCGATTTTTTTTTTTACATAATAATTTTATTGCTATTTATAAAAATGAATATTATTTGATATACATTATTCAGAATATGACCGATAGCGATCCTTAGTCCATGAATCATCGTTACTTAATCAGCTGATTAAATAAGAAATCAGCTGATCAACCACGAAAGGGTGTGGTACGTTCTCTACATTTACTGTATCTCCTTTATTCGTATATCGGCACTTTTTAAATAGTTTTAGCATAAATTATTTAACTTCAGAGATCATCTATTTCCATCACTTAATCCAAATATTTCTTTAATTAGATCAGAAATAACAGAAATAGATCCAAGAAACTCATGAAAACATTTTTAAAAATTTCTGATATTAAATTCCCGTACTTAGATTTTTTTTTCTTCCTGTTATAACATCAGAGAATCGGACTCTGGATGTACTGTACTCATAATGGGTAATTTGGGTGTTGGATCAGAGGCTTAGGAACAAAATTTAAATCAAAAAACAAGGTTGTCTTAAAAAACCTAAAATTACATTTTATTAATGAATAATTCAATATCAATTATTTCATTTCTTAATATAATAAAAAAAAATGAATGCTCCGTTATCAATGGCTTACTTATACTACTAGACTGGATTTAGCTAGATCATAGTTTGGAAATCGAGTTTATTCTGAAAGTTTCCTACTAGGTGTATCGATAACATTCTACAATATTTATCTGGCATTTGTATTTAAGGGACGCTCGTTTATTCGCAGCTTAGGGTAAGAGACGGATTTAATGGCGGGCGCGCACCCTAGGCCCCAACTTCTGAAGG
>NW_019385097.1:406407-407584 GCF_000671375.1 Centruroides sculpturatus
CAGGGGTCGGCAACCTTTTGAGTCGGAAGAGCCAAAAATTACAATTTACAAAATTTCAAAGTTTTTAAAGAGCCACAAAATTTTTTCTTGCCAACAATAAATAGTACTCGCATAAATAAAGTTTTTTGATAAAAAAAAACTAATCCATTTATTCATAAGAAAAATTGTCTTGCGTCGAAAGCGAATTAAACCTCATAGAAACATCCAACGACGGCGTCATTCGAAAGCTTCCGACGGACTGACGACAGTGAAAACGCGTGTCACGGGGGAGGGGTGTGGTGAAAAGCGAGTACAATTGACTGAGAGATAGAATCAGTGCCCAATCCTCGTTAATCGATTCAGAACGATTTTTAAATGTTTTTTTTTTTATAAAATAAATAATATTTGCGTATGGAACTAAAGAGCCGCAGCTTCACATCCAAAGAGCCGCATGTGGCTGACCCCTGTCCTAAATCATCTCCAGAGCAAAATCTTAGTTAGGCCACCACATAGATAAAATTTGTACCTCAATATTAAGACTTTTTGAGTCGTTTCTTTTAACCAAATATAAAATTAAATTTCTTTAAATAATTACCAATTTTCGGATATTTGAGCTTTTTAAACGAGTCGTTGTTTGAACTGTGTGTTTCAGCGTGAGGGATGTTGTTGTTTATGTTCGTGGATATGAATTACTAAATTAGTGTGAGTACGACAAGTAGAAAAAAAATAAAAACCCCTTGTCTTCTTACATCTAGATTAGTAAATTAAATTTAAGGTTTTAGTTTGAATGTATGACAAGAGGAAAAAAAATAAAAAACCTCTTGCCTTCTTATCCTAAATTAGTAAATATAAGTATGACAAGAGGAAAAAACAAACGAAAAAAAAACCTCTTGCCTTCTTATCCTAGGTTAGTAATATCCTTCAGAAATAGCAAAGGAAAAAATCGTTCGCATCTCTTACGAAGCGACGCTTTTTCGTTTGCATCCTTGCCCACACCGAACGAGAGGATCCCACTCGTTGGAAAAGGGAGGAATGATCGAAACATTCCTCCCCTCCCAGTGCGGCAAAGATGATGTCGTCAACATGGAGACATTTCACTTTTCGGAACACGTCCGAATGGCGAAATGTCTCCTCTCCGTTCAACGCGGAACAGAGAATGCTGTCGACATCCGCTATTCCTGAAGGCGATCCCGTGAAG
>NW_019385097.1:408379-409158 GCF_000671375.1 Centruroides sculpturatus
TAGAGAGGTTGAGGCAGACGTTTTAAACGTGTAAACGTGTAGGACGGACGTTCGGTGCCGCTTTCCCGTAAGCCTAGAAGTTTGACGATGGTGTTTGGAATGTCGAGCGTGATTCCACCAACTATCCAAACACCATTGTCAAACTTTTAGGCTTACGGGAAAGCAGCGCCGAATGTCCGACCTACACGTTTACACATTTAAAACATCTGCTTCAACCTCTCTTATGTTTTATTTTTAATTTCAGAACTGTCTATTTTTAATAAAAAGTTACATCAGAAATAACCCACAGTTATCTGTCAGTATGAAAATTAACCCATCAGTTGAGCATTTCAGGTTAGATTTACTGTTTTTGTTCACTTTTCTCAATTTGTTTAAGAATGAATGAGATGTTTTTTTGTATTTTGCAGGAGTGTGGTAAATTAGAATCTCAACTGTTTTCAAAAATAGTAATAAAAATACAGTTATTTTAAGTGTGTTAAAAACCAAGAAAGACTTGTAACAAAGCTGTTTGAAGATGTGATTCTTGTGTGTGTATTAATTCATGGGTGCATGGATCATAGGTATTTACCTTTAGATTTGAGTTTTGTATGGTTAAAGAATTGTTCTTATCAAAGTTTTGTCTGCAACTTTTAAATGTAATATTTTATTCTAAGTGAAGGAAAGTAGGTAGCATTCCTTAAATTGCTCATTAAATAGTAATAGATAACTGTTTTAATACAACAAAATTAAAAGTATGTAACTAACAGTTTAGGTAAATCATTTAATTTTGAATTTTTTAA
>NW_019385098.1:0-103848 GCF_000671375.1 Centruroides sculpturatus
CATCTAATAACAGAGGTAATTATATTGAACTTGTTTATTGAAAGTACATCAGATAAATAATCTATTAAAAATACATTTAAAGAAAGAATTAAGTGGTTGCCCCTGGAAGTCGGCTTCTTACAGAAACACAGCTTCCCTATCATCAAATGCCACTGCACAGCATAGTGTCTAAGCAACAGATATGATTACTTTATTTTCTCAGCTCCTTGACATTTAAAGCTTTCTCTTTAAGCTAAAGACTGGAAACGAAAACATATAAAAAATAAATGCATTTAGAAATGGCAACTTCCTTAACGAAGTATGAAATTTTAGTCAGAAGTTCCATCTGTGAGTATTGTATTTCCATTTTAATGTTTCAATAAAATAAATAACAATGAGTGATATAGGGAATACATAAACATCAGCGATACAATAGAAGTCATTCCACATCTGGCTTGAAATATTATTCTTCTTCATAAATACTACTTCTTTGTTCATAAAATGCTTTAATCCCTTCAATATACTGTATAAATTAAATGGGTTTCAATTATAAAACAATCGTTTCGTTCTGTTCATTCAATCCAGTAGAAAATAATAAATGTAAAAGGTTCAGAACAATAAAATAATAAGTTTAGAATTTAATCTCTTGGCATACATGTATAGAATATTAAAAATTAACTATTATATTTTATCAATAATCTACATATATAGAGCTTAAATAGAGATGATTACATAGAATGAAAACATTTAAATGTGACGCAATCATTTTAAAAATCACAACGGTACGTTTCTCATATATCTACTGCATTGAGTCGAACTTCAACAAAATTTAAATTTATTGGCATTTATAATACTTTAAAAACCCATCTTTATCCTCAAAATTGAGTCTTGTTTTTTTTGTATTGTTATAATTCATAATATAAAAGGTATTTTTAAAAAATATCTCGTAACATATTGGGTAATATATGTTTATTTATTGCAATTAATTATATAAAACTTGTTTTTTTATATACTCTTATGACAGGAAAAAAGTTATGTAGCCCATTGCTAAAATATTTTAATTTAATGTGAAAATATGAGGGCATAGGATCAGTACCCTAATTTTCACTTACATGTCGAGTTGATAAAACTAGCCCACTTTGTCTTTTGGGTGGTTTTTTAGAGTAGTGAGGGGGTTAAAAATCCTTAAAAATAAGTTTAATTATTTTTATTTTAATAACATAAATATTAATTGTTCTCGAACATCAGGAAATTCGTTATATTTTATTACCGTCCATAAAATATCGAAAATTACACAAAACGTAAATCAACACATGCGAAAATAAACCAATAAGAAAAGAGGATGTTTCATAAAGTTAAATATAGATATGCCAAAATTGGAGTATCTTAACTAACGTTGTTCCTCTTTAATCAAAATTTGAAGAGACAATTTAAGACGACAATGAAACTTACGATCGTGATCTTGATCATCGCTTCTGTCATGATAACGGGTGAGAATTTTTTAAGTATTAATTTTGCAAATGAGATTTAGATAATTGATTTACACGCTGAAGTGGTTTTAGTATTTAAATTGCCAATAATTCGTGTGTTATGTGTATTATGGGTGGCACTTAGCAAACTTACAGCCTCCATATTTGCCCTTCCAGCTAGCCAATATTACACAGCGCTGCTGGGTATGAATTGTAAAGTGAGGAATTTATCTGACCGCTAGGAAAATGTCTAGCAAACTTAATTCTGGGGAATGTTGTGGCCATCCGGCAAAATCACGTTGTCCTGTACATTGGTAATCCTACCCACTCTTTTAGAGTTATTTTTTCCAACATAAAAACGAGTGCACTTAAAGCAGATGATTTACAGATCGTATGACAGTTTTTATAGATTTAAAACCATAATTTGTACACGCTTTATGTGTCTACTTTTTTACAAAGAGTGGCACACTAACCTGAAAATAGATAGATAAATAATAAATTATATTTAAACATTTATTAGTTATAGGACGAAGAGCGCGGGGATGAATGTGGAGTTTAGTTTACAAGTATATCAACTTTTTCTACCACCTTAAAGTGAAGTAAAGATAAGGTTGATATTTGCAATTTATTTAATACATGAATATCACTTTTTGTATCACATTTATGTAAAGTTGCATCAGGAAAAATATAGAAATAACGTGTTAAGTTAGTAGCCGATTTATATTTTTAAACTACGCTCAATAATGATTTTGTTAAATTTTTATTACTTTTACTATTTTACAATTAAGGAGTGGAGATGGAGAGAGATAGCTGCGTCGAAAAATCAAAATGCGGAAAATATGGATACTACGGTCAATGTGATGAATGTTGCAAAAAAGCTGGAGACCGTGCAGGAACCTGCGTGTATTACAAGTGTAAATGTAACCCATAAACTCGAATGTGAATTAAGAATATCAAAGCTGGAAACTGTTTAAGAAGTGAAAAATAAAGATTATTGAATTTCCTCAAATTATCTTTGAATTACTTAATGATTTCTTTNCAGGAATTTGTTAAATTAAGTTTAATCATCTTCTCACGATGACATAAATATTAATTGTTCGCGAATATTAGGAACATTAGAAAATTCGTAGTGCTTTATTACCGTATATAAAATATCGAAAATTATACAAAACCTAAGTTAACACATGTGAAAATAAACCAATGAAAAAAGAGGATATTTCATAAAGCTAAATATAAATACAGTCGACCCCCCTATAACACGGTAGATACGTTCCGTTTTTTATGAATCGATTTCTTACGAGTCCTTGCCACTTACAGCCCGACACGTGTGAAGTTTACGGACTACAGCTGTTTGAAAGGTTTTCTTCCATAAAATTAATCGATTCTAGACTAATTCGACTCAACATTTCCAAAATACGTATATTTTTTTGAAAATAAACCGTATAAACTACGCTATAAACAAAAAATTGTAGGATTACTTACCGAGTGTGCAACGTTCGACATCACCATTGCTCAAGCTTGTTTTCGTCGCGGAGCAACGCACCAAACCGTGGCCGCGATTTCTGATAAGTTATTTTTCTGCGAAAATTTCGTTGAACTTTGGAGACATCATTAATATAAATAATTTTTATGGCCGTTGAATAAGAAATGTTTCTTTCACAATAAGAAATGTATAAATTTGTATAATTGTCACGAATAGAGCAACTAAAATAGCGAGAACTCGCTCATTCCTATCACACCAGCTGTTTGGTTTAAATCGTACCTCGTGTTTCGCAATCTGAGTCAATAGTGAAGCACGCTGTGCAGATATTTTGGCAACTGCTCGTTTAATTTCGGGAAAAAGTGTCTCTTTACTGTATAAAATGTGCTCATGAGTCTGCTTCTGGTTATGGCATAAACGTCGTGTTGCTCTGGTCATATCGCTGTCCGTTCATTTCTTCACATTCATGTAGCATATGAATTGATGCATATTGTTGCGACGTAAGATTTCGTGTACTTGCAAATGGTGTAGTCCGCAACATCAATCAAAAATACTGATGCTGTGGACAAACGTATCTGATCTTGCGACAATTTATCTTGGCAGGACTCAAATTCGCAATTACCGTTTGTCGTGCGGATGCGTTGCCGATTTCTTATAGAATAATCTAAAAATATCTAATTAAATTATAATGTTTAAATTTAATACGAGATAGCATCTGACACCTCTCTCTAAGACAAATTAATTAATAAGTAAAATTTTAATTGCCGGAAAATAGCCCGATCTTATACGGAATTTGGTTTGGCTTTATCCTAATACACCTGGTCAAATTTCAGTAAAGAAAGTTACATTTTTTTCTAGCTTTAAACTCGAAAGAAATCATTAAGTAATTCAAAGATAATTTGCAGAAATTTAATAATCTTTATTTTTCACTTCTTATGTTCGACTCATCAGAAATATCACAAACGTCCATATCTGTTTCTTCAACCCTTCAACCGGTAACCTTCATAATTTAATAGCATTAATGACCTTTATATATTATATAATGACCTTGTCAAATTTTACTTTCTTTATGTTTACCCAATCTGAGATACTAATCGAAATAGACACAAACACACACACATACCACGCACGCGCTGTTCTTGTCAGACTTTTTACTTAATTGAATATAAATTTTCCGGTTGCTATATTTTACAGAGGGAAAGTATGGCGATCAATGAAAATCCGACCCACCCTGCAGATTTCTTACATTTTTGGACTGAGAGGACGTTGAAAGTTTAACGATTATAGGTCAAGATACAGAGAAAATAAAGAGTGGTCATATGTCATCTGTCGAATGGTTCGACTTAATATAAATTTTACAAGTAATTGGCATTTATAATTATTTTAAAATAAAGATTTACGACAGATGGTGCCACAAACAAGTTTAACATTGAACTGATGTGTCTTAGTGTTTTAAAACGTCACAGTAAATAAAGAGTTTTATCACAATTCAACAGATTTACACCTTTTGATTTTCAGTTATTATTTAAATTGTATATTGTACTAGCTGCAAGGACCCGCTTCGCTGGGCAAAAAGTAACGATAGTGAAGATAATTACATTATAGCTAATCTTACCCGTTTTCACAAAATGCAAGAATTAGGTCCCCGTTTCCAGACTAAGAGAATTTTTACGTTTAGTCAAACGAACAAATTTCAACGTTTCTGGAACGTTTTCAATCGTTCTATAATCGAACCAATTCGAATTTTATGTTCGAATTTAATTCGAACAAATTCGAAAAAATCGAACAAAACATTCGAAATAGAAAGCCACTTTCAACTACTTTTAGCCTCATATCTCCCTCGCCCTTATAGCTATCGAGACGCAACCACCACTATGCACGAATGGAGACTTGGGGCTACCACCACATACAAACACCATTCACGTGCGATGTGCAGTTTTGGCGAAAAAGTGAGATATAGGGACATACATGTCCATTTATATATATATATATATAGATATAGATATAGATATAGATTACAGCGTGCACAAGTTGAGAATAGAACAAACTAACGCCATGGCCGAAGTAAGATAGATTTCTTTATGTGAGGGATACAGTGAAGACTGTATCCTTCTCCAGAAATGTAGAGCTTTATATATGAGGAAGGAAACGAATGTCCCAAGGATCCGATGGGAAAAATTCCTCAACTAGCTATGAAGATTTGTGTGCAGAAGGTAAATCTGAATGAAAACCTTCGCGATTGCAATGTCCTAAAAATCACTAATCTTTTATAATGTCATAGCTATTACTTCTTGGGAAAAGAGAGAATTGTTATTACTGGTACAAAATTAGCATACGGCATTAATGTTAAATTAACGTATGGTGAGGCATCATGGATAAGCAACTCATTATAACTTCTCGAAAGTAGTTTAATGGGTCCTAGATGCGTTCGATTTCTGAAAATAATTAGCCAGAAAATATTGAATGTTAAAAGAATAACATGGCATCAGCAGTCTGATTAACCCCCTGAATTTCTATCCTCGAGATGTCAGAATTCATGTTGACAAAATATATTTGAATTACTGGATTGGTGGAAAAAGTCCTGTGTTGTGAGTTGAAAGGTGATCACTTCGTTTTTTTCATTTAATACTATTCGACCATTTTACTTCGAGTTAAATGAAAAGTATAATGTAGCTTTTACCCGCAACTTCGCTCGCGGTGGTTTTGCAAGCAAACCCCATTTGTATTCAGTATTTCAACAACCATGGAAATCAATACATATTATAAAGGTAAGTGTACAATGTGCTTGCCGCTAAAACTCAAAACCTAGTACCGGTACGATCAAAGGAGTTATATGGTGTGGTAGCCCTCTATTCCCCATCCACGAAGAAGGTTTCCGTTTTTACTCGAAGGGCCTGCTGTTTAAGATATAAAAGCTGGAAGTTTCGCCCTCTTGAAATTTCTAGAACAGTCCAGAACATTCGAGAGCATTCCACAACATTCTGGAATGTTGTAGAATGGACCGGGATGTTGAACGGTTAGAAGTTAAAAGTTGAAATTTGGTACACGGTTAGGGTACGTCACGATAACGTACACTAAGAAGAGATTTTTCGAAATTCCTCCTGACAGGGAGAGAGGGACAGGATTATGGCTTAACACTTCCATCAACAATGCAAGTGTTAATTAACCCGGCGTTGCTCGGCAGAAAGAACGAGAGAGAAGATTAAGATGATTAGATTATAGCCGATTTTACCCGTTTTCACTGAATGCAAAAATTAAGTTCACCTTCTTCCGAGATTAATTAATGAATTTTTAATTGGGTCTGAAAGTATGTCCGATTTCTCGCTAAAATGCAAGATCATTCAGGATCAACCTGAAAAACTCGGCTTCAACTGTACTGTAGTACATGGGGTTTCCATGTACAACAGTACAGTTGAAGCCGAGTTTTTCAGATTGATCCTGAATGTTCTTCCTCTCGCCCACAGAGAAAATTTTCATTAATCTTTTCTTAGTGTGTATTTCCATGACGTTCCCTAACAGTGTACCAACTTAAATCTTTCAACTCCTTACAGTTTTGGCTCTGCGCTTATTATCATTATCATCAATTCATCTCGATTATATACAGGGTAATTTTGAAGCCACAAATATTAAAACAAATTAATAACTCACAAACTATTCAGATTAATTAAGATGATGCGGTTTTCACAGAAATGCTTAGAAAGAAGCGGATTTTTAAATGTAATAAAAATTTTATTTCCGAAATAGTTACATTTCTTGACGTTAGATGGCGTTTGATAAAATTACATAATTTGTATAGTTGTTACTAGAGCTTCCAATAAAAACCCTTGTATTTCTTTTATTCTTATTTTAAAAAATTTACAAATGTTCAATGTGGTGCCCATCGTTCATGAGCATAGCTGTCAGACGAGGTATGACACTATGAACATCATTGAAAAGCATTTAAACGACACCCTGCCACCTACAATATACAAGGATAAGCGGACTACATAATTATCCTTGCTTCACACAGGAACAGTGAATGCTTACAAGACATATGCAACAACATTCTCAATAACATTCGCCAGTGGAGTATTTAGCAGAGGCAATCCATTAACACAGACAAATGCGAAAGCATGATAGTTGTTAGAAATGTGCCACTCGCCAGGAAGATTACCCTTTGAATAGGTGTTCACGGAATAAAGCAAATAACGGGAATTAAATATTTTAGTGTTATTCTTGATGAGAGACTTCACACCCCACTTCAAATATATCGTGGACAAAGATAAAAAGATTGCCAATGCCTTCATTAGTATTGACAGGAGCACATGAGGCCTTGGCCCTAATGCTACTAAGCTTATTTACAGGGGGCAATTCAGCCAGCCCTTCTCTATGCCGTTCAGGTCTGGGGGCCACGTGGCCGCCAAATTCCATAACTGTAAAAACTGTTATCTGTTCAAAGGATTACAGCTTTCCGCATTAGTAAGGCTTATAGAATCGCACCCACAAGTGCCCTTTTGGTAATGTTACAATTGACCCCTAGTGACTTAGAAATTAAACGCATTATTTGACAGCAAAATCTCGACATCTTTCCCTGGCGTGTCTATAGCGACTCGAATGTCGACAAAATAATTAGGGTAGATAAGATTCCCCCCCAGTTTGACCTTAATCGATGACATCAAAAAATTCAGCTTCGACAAAAATACCCTCCCAACATATGTAACCACTTCTCCCATCAGCATCAGCTTGGCCCTGACGTTTACTTCAAACATCCATGTGTTCATTCCATGTTTAGGATTTACATCGACAGTTCCAAGATGAATGACAATGTGAGTGCAGCTTTTATAGTTTACTCCGACTTAGGATGCGAGCTTCAAAACGCTTGCTTCAGTCTAAGTACACACTGCTCAATAGCATAAATTTAAACTATTTATTTGAGTTTATAAATATCTGAAGACAAAGTCTGTCCAAATAGAGAACACCATTTATAAACTTCGTGTTCCAGACTAATATTTTTTGAGACTAACTTTTCTTTTTAGGCTAATGGCTGCCAAAAATCTAAAAAGACCTTTTAAAAACAAAAAATATATCGAATTAAAAATACAAAGATTTCTCTAAAAAGAAACTGGTGACATACGGACGTCTTCTGGTTTCCATCCTTACCTTCTTGGGGGTGTTTCGACTTTTTATCTATGAGGAAATGAGTGCTGGAAAATGTAGATTGAAAAAGCTGCCCCTGCTGACGATACTTTATAAACTTTAGTTTGTAGATTTGTAATAGTCCGTTGGCTATTATTATAGATAAATATCTGGAAAATTTGTCTTCAGATATTTAAGTATAATAATAGCCATCGAACGAAAATCTACAAACTGTTTATATGAGTTTACTTCACATTAGACGTAGGAAAAACAGGTAGCTTTATACGGTATTGCGAGGTCTGAATGTGATGTATGAGATAGCCGCTTAAAACTCGTCCATCTCATACATCACATTCTCAGACACTTAGACAACAACATTAGAATAAACTTCCAATCAGTCCCGGTTCATGCGGAGGTTCTCGGCAACGAGGCCGCTGACCGTCTTGTCGAACAAGCTGCAAAGTCTTCAGTCTCTAGTACCTTTAGTACATTCCTATCTCGTACATCAACAATTACGTCAAGAAGCAAATATTCATTTTCTGGCAAGACAGCTAGGACCATAATACCACTATTAGACTCACTTACACTTTCATTCCCAAGGTTGACACTACTGCGATTCTTCGCCACTGGTTACACCTTCACTCAGCTATTTACAACACACGGCAACTTTAAGCAAACCTTGGAGACAATTCACGATGCGGTTGTGGTATTCGGGAGGACCAAACGTCACTTTACTTAGTTTTTTGCTGGAATAGGTACAATCGCATTAGGGATGGTTTAATGAGAGCTGCTATTCTCGAAGAGTAGAACTAGCCATGCATCCCCGTTTCAACTCATTCACACGCTTACAATGTTTCATCATCTACACCCATTAATATCCCTTAGTGGGGCTCACTTCGAGGGCACGGATGGCAATTAGCTTTCCCTTGCTTTTGTGAGGGACGAACAGACCCTTAATAAAGTGTTATTTTAAATTTTAATTATTAAAACATTTCATCATATAAAATCGAGCGTTAGGCTAAAAGCCATAAAAATTTATTTCCCACGGAGTTGGTTCCTTGTTGAGGAGGATCCATCTAGTCAGCGATGTGTCACCCGGAACTTTCGATAGAGTGCCTATATTAAACGCCAGACCGTTAACAACAACCACCTCATGGAAAAAACCCAAGAGGAATAACAAGAGAAAAGGGGAAAAAACACCCGAGGTCAGTCGTCGTCCAAAGTCCCTCTACAAAAGTCGTCTCAAGGATAAACCCTGTGAACTCGAATCCAGACGTAAAATCCGTGCACCAGAATCCAGAAGTAACACCGTGCCTCTTTAATTAAGAATCTCACCCCACTTCCGTGCTTCCACACCTCCGAGCTCCTGTTAACGGACAAGACCCAGAACTATTTTGAGCGAACATTCTATCGGCGTCAACAGTGTCATCATACTACAGATCTACCTAGAAGAAAGGTATTTATCAACTTGCGATTTAGTTGTAAACTCTCTCTCAACGGCCTAGTATAATTAAGACGATAATATGCCCGATATCTCCGTATAGTATTTAGTTCTTATTAATTAAAATTGCTATTTATTTGTTACTATGGAGTCCGAGTGAGTCACTTCCTCGTCTCTCTCTCTTTACCTATACTCCGAATCCAATCACTGACCCGCTACCGCTTGCGTGACGTAACGTCGCGATTTCCGAGTCCTCAGAGACTCGGTGGTGTCAGATTTAGGTCCCCTGACGTGGTGTTAACGAGACACCGACCCTACGATCACACTTTGTTTCAACTGTTGGTATATAGCTGCCTTTCAATTTTGTATTTTAATTCATATTTTCTGTCTTATTTTTCAGTCTAAGTTCGGTTATTCGTAGTTGTAAGTTAGATTAGGGACACTTAGCTTGGTTTCCAGTTATCTAATGACAGATTAGATTAAATTAGATTAGGATTTGTTAGCTTCAGTCGTCTGGTTCAGTTCGTTCCAGGTTATAGTAGATTAATTTAGTTAGTAAGTAAGTTAACGTTTTAAAAATAAAAAAATTAAAATAAATAAATATCAATATAATAATAAATAAATACTGTAACTAATTGGATGTTGCTTGTTTCTCTCTGTCCATCCATTGGTCTCGTCTAGTTTGTCATTGTGTTCGTTTTCTTTTCGCCCCTGTCTGTCTAGCTGTTAAGTAGTATTAAGATTAGCGATCTCGTTTAGTTTTATTAATATTTACTACATATAAGTCTTTAATCTAACAGCCACTTGGCACTAACTTCTACACTTAGCTATTCGTGGCGGTACTCAATTATTAGTGTTCGCTACACTCGGGTTTTGTTTTAGACTCTTCAGGGACTACAATCTTGTATGCTAAAAACTGCACTTCAACGTCAAACATAGAAGGTATTGTAACCTTCTGTACGTCGTTCAAAGGGATTCTACTTTTCTCTACTGTGTATCACCTTTTCCTTCTTCTCACCCCCTTTCCCTTATAGTCTTTTCTGCCGGCTGTAACAAGTAAAAAATTTAGCTGAAACGCTTTCTGCCCTATAGTAATATATAAATTAAATCAATTTACTGAAGTGGAATGTAATAAACGGAAGAAAGTGTAGGCAATTAAATAATAATATAAATAAATTTAGTCTATTCACTCAAGTGTCATCGAATGCTAAAAAGTAATTAATTGTAACTTAATAATAATCTTTATTTCATTTCTGACATATATACATACAAGAAAGACATCGATATCTTTCTTGTATATATGTTACAATTTACGATAACAATTTTAAACAGTATTTTTATAATTTCAATTACAGATGTAACTTCTTTGTCCAGTCTTAGAGCTTCTATTCTTCTATGAAATGGACCTTGCAGACAAGTTAAAGGTAGGCAATTTTTAAACACATTCATCTAGAAATTCTTTTCATACGTTTTAATTTTTCATTATGCATCTCTAGCCCTTCATACGCTGTGAAGGGACAGAGAATAGACAAAGACTCATCTACGTATGTATAGTCAAAAAAATATATAATTTCTATAAATGCCATAATTGTCCTGGCAATTTTTATTTTTTATCTACAAACAATTGTTTACTTGAAACGAAAAACTTCGATCTAAATCTATGCACAAATTAAGCTGCGTGAATAAAAAATACTAAGAGAACAATAGTTATTAAATACTTCGTATTTAAATCAAAAACACGTCATTAGATCTCTATTGTGATCTTTAGCCGAATACTTCATATAATACTAGAATTATGTATGATCTGTATTTATATTTATTTTATTCCATTCTGTTCTGTGATAACCATCTTCATGATAATTGAAAACAGGTTCCGAGAAATGTAAACATTACACTTATAATCCGTAAGAATTGTAGCCTTTGAATAAGGCATGTTCTAATATTGATAGAAAACATAACTATAAAGCGGAAGCTTTATAAAATGATTTAAATGTTTTCTTCGCAAAAGTCACAAAATGCTACGAAATTTCATTATCAATTGACAATAACATTTGCAAAACAGGCATTTATTTACTCGTAGTCGGAAAACTTTGGGAATTTCTTTGTTCTTTCTTCTGCCTCATTTGCATATACATCAAGGTGTAAGTCGTCAAACCACTAATTACCTGAAAAAATTTACATAAATATTATTTTAATACACATAAATATAGATTGATACATGAACTGAATTTCCATTCATCACCATTATAATATATTTAAATATTGTTACGTACTGTACCTTTGTTAAAGTGTTATTAGAAACAACAAATATTCCTAAACAACTGTAACCAATTCTTGATCCTCTCAGTCTTTCAAGCAAAGTATTAATCTAAAAATATTAAATTTATCAATAAAGTTATGCATTTATATTATCGTTTGTTATAATTAATGTTCCTTACTTGAAATATTTGACGTTTCGGAATTTCAAGAACTGGAACTTCACGTAAAATACATTCTAGACGATGAGCCTGAAATGATTGAGACATTAATAAAACTCCGGATAAATGTTTATAGTGTAGAACACTTACTTTGGAAGATAGTCCACCGGCTTCTAATGTAACGACCAGGATAATTACGCAGCAGATTAACATATGAAGATACATTATATTATTGAAATTCGAATATTCTGCAACAAGGATATTACAGAAAAGCAAAAATATCGTAGGAATGATGACAGAATAAACACAGAAAATGTATAACTGAAAGAATTCTTCGGCTGCTTCTATCATCTGTAGACATTTCAGATGGTGTCTCTGCACTGATTTAAGCATGTGGATCATTTCTGTGTGATCGAAGAGAAATTTAAATTGCTGATTGGCTTCGTTCACTTTTTTTCTTATTATGGCAGTTACAAGCACGTAATAATAAACTCCAATTTGGATTATCACACTTGTCACAATAACGTATGGTACGTAAATTACGAGGAATGCAACATTAAACAATGAATTGTGTTGATATTTTAAATATATTATTTCTTTCTGATCTTTGAAAACAAAAAATCTTACAACTTCAATGTTAACTATTAAGGAGATTACGCAAAAGAAAACCCATTCTAGCTTTTTAATATAAGAATATTCAGAATGGAAAGTAGGATTGATGCAATGAACGGTTTCAAGCATTAGTTGCGTCAAGACATTCTCTAATTTACAGACAGCACCCTTTCTGTTGTAAATCAGTAATGTGAACAGAGCAAAAACTGAAAAATATAACCGTACTATGTTATAATTTTCTGTATTTATGATGTCAAACAAGTCTTCGTAATCATTAAATTTTTGCATTATGTTAGTTATTAAATTAACTGATAAGATGACTACATCGGCAGTCACTGCCCATAGAAAGCCCATTTTAATACATTTTAGTCTATCTTCATCATCATCACCAATGAGGTATATAAATCTCATTACTCTGCGAGTGTTCTTTATTATGCATCTGAAACAAACGTACTTAACTATTCCTGAATAATTTGGATGGCATTCGAGGCATTGGATTCTCTGCATTTTTGTTGATGAATGGTTTTAATTGTTAATACAAAATATATTCATTTAAAGTGGTAGTCGAACGCGGTAAAAACAAATACTTATAGATTCAAATTTCCTTAATATTTCAATAAAGAATATGTCACAGTGTTTGCTGTTTTCCAAGTGTCTAACGATTCGTAATTATTTTACTTTTTCGTACACAATTTTAAACTAATTGTTGATATTAGATATTATGAATAATGTTAGTATTCGAGTCATCTTGTGATATAGAATATAGAAATCTCCAGATCCAAATAAATAGTGTTAAACGCAGTAAACTCTCTTATATAGAACAGTTACGTAAAAGCTTGAGTGACTACGTCATATTCGTGATGCAAACCATAATAACTTTATTAGAAAAATCTACGTAAACAATTTACTGTAATTTATAGACGAAACTTTTGTCTTAATGGATTGGTAATGGGTTTACTCTCTTTTCTTTTAAGTTATTCTATTGCTCGGCAAACAACCGAAAAAGGAAATTTAAAGATTTATTCTTTTAAGATCACTTTAATGAATGAATTAGGAAGCGATCGATTATTAATTACACTAGCATTTTAATTCCTGATTAGATTTAGTTTCCAATCGATAATTGATTATCCCTTTTGTGACAGATTTTAGTATTAAATTCATTAGAATTGATTTAAATAATTTTGTTTGTATATTATTCATTTTATCTAAAGTTTTTAAAGTTTCGAAATTCTTTGCTAATGTAAACAATGTAATTTAATATAATGACCATGATATCAATTCTACTGCTTTCAAAAATTAGCAAGATGTTACTAATTTTTTTTATGATGCCTCCGCATTATAACGTTATTTCGTTGCTATTATGAGATAACATTAAATATTTTTGCAATTCTCAATTATTGAATTTTGATTCTCATTCTTGCAACAAACCAGAATAAGAACAGATATGCAATGAAAACATATATGGGTATAAAGATACTGATATATGTTTTCATTGCAGGTATTATCAACTCAACAATGGTAATTTCTATAGTAATACGTCCTAGAGTGAAGGTTTGATTTGGTTTGAATTGATAGAATAATACAGTGCAACCCGAAAGAATATGCCAAGGAGGATGCTTCCGATAAGGATTTTAATGGAAAACTGGAAGCTGACACGTGACCATCACCGAAGAAAATTACTACACGACTATTACTAGAAGGAAAATATGGTGTACAGGGAAGCCACTATTAAATTCGAGTAGCGAGCATATATTTTAAATTAAATAAATTACAAAAATATAATTAAAAATTGTCGTCGGTATTGTGATGATGTCACAATAAGTAATTGTTTATTTAAAATAAAAAACATTTTATCTAATACTTTTAAATTTTTTGTAATTGGGATCATTCAACCATAGCTCATATTGTCAAACAATAATCGGGTAGAGATTGAATATTAGTACAGTATTGAATATTGAACCTACAAAGTATTTATGACTAATTCTCTAGCCCCTTCCTCTAATCCTTGTATAACTACATTATTAATTTTTCGTCGATACGATTTACGTAATTTATTGCCATGGTATAATTTTATTTTCAAGAAAATAAACAGCAAATTTTTCTCTTATATCTCTTGCACATTGTGAATAATTATGCTGCTGACTTGTTCTTTGAGAACGAGATGATGATCCGCTTCTTATATCCTTTCTTCATTACCTTTTATAATAGTACCATCAGTAGCCTCTTTGTCAATAAAATGGGGGACAATAATATTTCATCTCTGTATTATCTTTAATTTCTTTTGTCATGAAGAAATTATGCAGACACACAAGATTTTAAGATGCTATCTACAGTTTCTGGAAAAGCTTGAATGCATCTGCGTACAATCCTCCAACGTGCAGAAAGAATACCAAATGTATTTTCTACTACACGTCTAGCTCGGCTGAGTCTGTAGTTAAATATTCTTATTGTTGTTAGCTGTCTGCCAGGGTATGGTCGAAGTAAATAGCTTTTTAATGGAAATTAAAAAGCTATTTACTTCTACAGTATAATCTGTATATACACAATCAATCCAAGCTTCTAACAATGAAACAACTTTATTGTAGATTATAAAANATAATAATAATAAAGAAAACTGTGAAATGTTTTATTGATGAATGTTTTAAAAAATTTTGATTATTGTAAAAATCGTTTGTTTACCTTTATTTCGTACGAACTTTCTTTTTCTTGTTAGGAACTTCCTGTTCACTTGTTTTTGAAGAAGATACGAGAGCTTTTTTCTTCACAGTATTTCTCTTGTCATCCATTTTTCCTTAGTTGAAAGTCTTGATAGTTGTTTCTTTTGCGTTATATTCGCAATTTCTTCTGTTTCTGACGTCTGTTCCTTAGAATAAGACGTTTTATTCGCTGCTGTAGATGAAAACACTACGATTTCTTTTTCATTTTTCTCTGATACGTACTTTCGGGCATTTTGTCAGTTTCGGTCTTCTCCCACACCCACGCGATACAATCCATTTTAAATTAAGTAATGATGTAGCAAGACCACCAGAGCATCTTTTCGACTTGTTAATTCATGTTTACTTTATTATGAAAAGATTCCAGATGATCCATTTTATCGTAGAATCGAGATTTTCTTTTGTTAATGCGAAAATAATGATTCTTCTCTAATTCTTCCCATTGTGTTTTTATTGTTACAAAGGTCTACGTATGATATATGTATATTTTTTCTTACATGCATTTACATAAACTTTTGATATTTATGCAAAAAATATGCACAAAAGAAATATTTATTTTAGACAAAAATCCTCATTGAAAGATGCACGGTAAAGTGACAGATCTCATGAAACCTATTCTGCCAGTCAATTTTGACAACATTCGTAAAAGGGCTATGCTGCTTTACATTAGTTATCAATTGAAAAGTTTATGCTTGGCTGCATAAACGTTCGTATTGACAACTACCTTCCACGTGGCAATGAATATACGCGAACCACATACGTGATTCTTATAAACGGTATACTATATTAATGATATTTGTTTCAAATAGGTATACAGTAATAAATGTGTAAGTCGTATACATATTATGTACTCACCCAATGGAGCTCAGTTCGTAAAAAACCCCGAGGTATGTCAATAAAAAAATCATCATAAAAGGTAATAAAATACGAAGGAATGCCAAGTGTTTGAATTTATTACACTGCATAGTGTCTAAGCAAAAGATATGATCACTCTTTATTTTCTCAGTTCCTTGACATTTAATCGCTGAATTTTAATAGTAATCATTGCCCACGTATACCAATAAAATACAAAATTCCTGCCAAATTTTTAAAATTTTTGGTTTCGTTCAATTCTCAGGTATAAGTCAAAACGTACCCCTGCATATACAAAAAAGTGTATAACAAATTTTTCAATTTTCGGACATCGTGAGTTTAATACGTCAGGAAATATAAAAGCACGGGTGTGAAAATCTGACTGGTTACCACCATTTNGTTATAATTAATGTTCCTTACTTGAAATATTTGACGTTTCGGAATTTCAAGAACTGGAACTTCACGTAAAATACATTCTAGACGATGAGCCTGAAATGATTGAGACATTAATAAAACTCCGGATAAATGTTTATAGTGTAGAACACTTACTTTGGAAGATAGTCCACCGGCTTCTAATGTAACGACCAGGATAATTACGCAGCAGATTAACATATGAAGATACATTATATTATTGAAATTCGAATATTCTGCAACAAGGATATTACAGAAAAGCAAAAATATCGTAGGAATGATGACAGAATAAACACAGAAAATGTATAACTGAAAGAATTCTTCGGCTGCTTCTATCATCTGTAGACATTTCAGATGGTGTCTCTGCACTGATTTAAGCATGTGGATCATTTCTGTGTGATCGAAGAGAAATTTAAATTGCTGATTGGCTTCGTTCACTTTTTTTCTTATTATGGCAGTTACAAGCACGTAATAATAAACTCCAATTTGGATTATTTCACTTATCAAAATAATGTATGATACGTAAATTACGAGGAATGCAACATTAAACAATGAATTGTGTTGATATTTTAAATATATTATTTCTTTTTGACCTTTGAAAACAAAAACGCTTACAACTTCAATGTTAATTGTTAAAGAGATTACGGAAAGAAGAACCCATTCCAGCTTTTTAATGTAAGCATATTCAGAATGGAAGGTAGGATTGATGCAATGAACGGTTTCAAGCATTAATTGCGTCAAGACATTCTCTAATTTACATACAGCACCCTTCCTTTTGTAAATGAGTAATGTGAACAGAGCAAAAGAAGAAAAATATAACCGTACTATGTTATAAATTTCTGTATTTATGATGTCAAACAAGTCTTCGTAATTATTAAATTTTTGCATTGTGTTAGTTATTAAATAAACTGATAACATGAATACATCGGCAGTCACTGCCCATAGAAAACCCATTTTAATACATTTTAGACTTTCTTTTTCATCATCATTAATGAGGTAGAGAAATCTCATTACTCTGCGAGTATTCTTAATTAAGCATCTGAAACAAACGTAGTTAAGTATTCCCAAATAATTTGGATGGCATTCCAGACATTGGATTCTTTGCATTTTTGAGGAATTGTTAATACAAAATATATTCATTTAAAGTGGTAGTCGAACGCGGTAAAAACAAATACTTATAACTTCAAATTTCCTTGATATTTCAATGAAGAATATGTCACAGTATTTGCTTTTTTCCAAGTGTCTAACGATTCGTAATTATTTAAACTTCTTCGTACACAATTTTAAAGAGTTTTCAAAATCAAATATTGTGAATAACGTTAAGATTCGATTCATCTTGAGATATATAATATAGAAATCTCCAGATCCAAATAAATAGTATTAAACGCAGTAAACTCTCTTATATAGAACAGTTACGTAAAAGCTTGAGTGACTACGTCATATTCGTGATGCAAACCATAATAAGTTTATTAGAAAAATCTACGTAAACAATTGACTGTAGTTTATAGACGAAACTTTTGTCTTAATGGATATATAATGAGTTTACTCTCTTATACTTAAAAGAGAGTAAACTCATTATATTCTATTGCTATTCTATAACTCTATTGCTCGGCAAACAACCGAAGAAGGAAATTTGAAAATTTATTCTTTTAAGATTACTTTCATGAATTAATTAGGAAGCGATCGATTACTAATTACACTAGCATTTTAATTCCTGGTTAGATTTAGGTTCCAATCGATAATTGATTATCTGTTTTGTGATGGTTTTCAGTATTAAATTCATTAGAATTGATTTAACTAATTTTGTTTGTATATTATTCATTATATCTAAATTTCTTGGTTTCGAAATTCTTTTCTAATGTAAACAATGTAATTTAATATAATGACCATGTTTAATATAATTGATCAGAAATGATAATAACGTATGAAAATGCCAAATTATAGGTCTGAACTTTTTGAACACCTTAAACAGAAGATTTCTTTAAACAATTTTTCTACCAATACAGATTCAAGAAGATATCCTCATGATATCAATTCGCCTGCTATGAGAAATTAGCAAGATGTAACTGATTTTTTTGTGATGCCTCCACGTTATAACGTTAGCATTTCGTTGCTATTATGAGATAACATTAAATATTTTTGGAATATCTTAGCAATACTCGATTATTGAATTTTGATTCACATTCTTGCAACAAACCAGAATAAGAACAGATATGGTAAGTAATTGTAATTACATAATTAAAAACGGTAGTATTACCCATTTATGTTGTCATTGCAGGTATTGCCAACTCAACAATGGTAATTTCTGTAATAATACGTTCTAGGAAGAAGGCTTGATTTGGTTTGAATTGATAGAATAATACAGCGCAACCCAAAAGAAAATGCCAAGGACAATGCTTCCGATAAGGATTTTAATGGAAAACTGGAAACTGACACGTGGCGATCAGTGAAAAAAATTCGGGATACAAGTTAAATAGATGGTCGACAAGACTCTATTGTTAGCGGGAAAATATGATGTACAGGGAAGCCACTATTAATTTGGAGTAGAGAGCATATATTGTAAATTAAATAAATTACAAAAATATATTAAAATTGTCGTCGGTATTGTGATGATGTCATAATAAGTAATTGTTCATTTAAAATAAAAAACATTTTATCTAATTAATTTAAAAATTTTTTGTAATTGAAATCATTCAACCATAGCTCATATTATCAAACAATAATCGGGTAGAGATTGAATATTAGTACAGTATTGAATATTGAACCTACAAATTATCTATGACTAATTCTCAGCACCTTCCTCTAATCCTTGTATAACTACATTATCAATTCTTCGTCGATACGATTTACGTAATTTACTTGCCATGGTATAATATTATTTTCAAGAAAATAAACAGCAAATTCTTCTTATATCTCTTGCACATTGTGAATAATTATGCTGCTGACTTGATCTTTGAGAACGAGATGATGATCCGCTTCTTATATCCTTTCTTCATTACCTTTTATAATAGTACCATCAGTAGCCTCTTTGTCAATAAAATGGGGGACAATAATATTTCATCTCTGTATTATCTTTAATTTCTTTTGTCATGAAGAAATTATGCAGACACACAAGATTTTAAGATGCTATCTACAGTTTCTGGAAAAGCTTGAATGCATCTGCGTACAATCCTCCAACGTGCAGAAAGAATACCAAATGTATTTTCTACTACACGTCTAGCTCGGCTGAGTCTGTAGTTAAATATTCTTATTGTTGTTAGCTGTCTGCCAGGGTATGGTCGAAGTAAATAGCTTTTTAATGGAAATTAAAAAGCTATTTACTTCTACAGTATAATCTGTATATACACAATCAATCCAAGCTTCTAACAATGAAACAACTTTATTGTAGATTATAAAAGAGCTCACGAGCTTTACGTGGACTTGCATGGACGATTAGCGCATCTCGTGGTGAAATACCCAATGGCGTCATCTCACTAGAGATGTATCCGCCGCCTTCCACAGCCAAATTAAAGCCACGACATTTTCGACGACCCTAGCTCCTTCTCCAAGATTCCGATCACACATATAAAAAGTGTTATCATGAACCGCTCAATGGATGACTGGCAACAGACTCCAATACTAGCAGAACCACCTTCAATTTTCTTCCTTCTGTTCGCAAGAGACAACACTATAATTACATTGTGGCAAGTCGTATTATCACGCAGTGCCTGACCGGGCATGGCAACTTCCCTGCCTACTTCTTTTGCTTTAATTAACAAAAAAGATAGTGATAAGTTTAGTTGTGATGGCACCGCTATGAGGTTAACCGACTGGGGAGAAAATATCAGGAGGGGCGAACTGTTCAGTCTCGAACGGATGGTCCTAGTAGTTGGGATGATACTTGCAGCAGGAGAAACATTTCAGGGGAGCGAGTGTCAATCCAAAGGAAATGAAAATCCAACAGCAGATGTTCATGGAAACACCAAGTCATAGGAACAATAATCAAGATCCAAGAAACAAGAACGCGATTTTATAAGTTTTTCATCTAAAGCCGTCTTTTCATTGGTCTCTCCTCGTCAGGTGGCGAAAACTCGACACCAGTGGAAGGGCGCAGGAGAGGTCAACGTCGCGACAGAACCTGACTCCCCTCAAACCGCGCTTCCACGACTTTGATCTTTACAAAAACTCTTATTTTATTATTTTAAAATTTCTTACAATTTTTATTGTTTAATCACGATCTTTAATTTCTCCCCTCGCATGAAAAAGGAGATTTCCGAGGCTTGGCTTAACATCCTTCAGACCTCCAAGTCGACCTCCCTTCGGATCCTCACACCTCTGTGGTGACTCAACGTACTGTACTACATTCTTCTACGAAAACCACAGAGCACAACTGGATCAACACTGCTTACAAAAGAATATGCCTTGGAACACTGAATTCAATCACTTGTGCAAGGACGAAGAAACTTTTCAGATTTTCTCGAGTTTCGTGAAGTCTTTTGACTTATTTCGTTATTCAAACTTAATGCACCTCGTCAATCTGGACTGATCTTCACGCGATTTGTTCTTTTGATTACTTTTTTATTTTGCTTCGATTCACTGCACGCGAATTGAATTGGATATTATACTTTCGTTCCTTTTCTACAAGCAAGTTGTATTTGCTATTTTTCTTTGTTTTGTAAGTTTTACGTAATTTTTTCCGCCGCGAATTCATGTTACGTTTTTAACACGCGAGTAGATATTGTTATTTCTACTTCTGTTACTTTTCTTTACTCAAATTGGATTGTTAGCCTTACCTTGTACCAAATTATTTCATGTGAAATATTTTGTGACGACCTCTTAAAATGGATATTGCACGCAAATTGAAATAGTTACTATCATTACTTCTTACTTTAACTTCTTCCTCATGTGTATTTTAGGTGTCAACGAGCCTGAATAGCACTTCTGTAAATATTGTACTTATAACTGGTCTTAATTTTTAATATATGCGATGCAGGGCGGGACTGTACCCACATCCTTCTACATTTCTCTACCTTCACTTTTACCTTACCTTACCTTATCCCTCTATACCAGGGCTTCTTAAACTATGGGTCGTGACCGCATTTGGGGTCGCTTAGCAAAATCTTGGGGTTGTGAGATTTTAATGCAAAATATTGAAAATAATTTGTGAGAGTTTGAAAATGGCACGCTTTGTGTCATAGGTTTCGTAAGTTGTGCTTTGTGTCACTTCTGGTGCAGCAAGACAATGATTCAGCAATGCTGTAGTGTGAACTAGTGTAGTGTTGTCGCTTTTCAGTGTATTCAGTTGTCTCTGTTTCATTGTAACACAAAAGTGAACTGTGGTAGTAGACCATTATTGTTTTTGCAAATTTGTATATATCTTAATTTAGATTTTTTTTGGGGGGTCGCGAAAAAATTCACAATCATAAATGGGGTCGTGAATATAAAAAGCATAAGAAGCCCTGCTCTATACCCAACTCCTTCTACTCTTCCATTCTCCCTTTTCATCCCACTATCACTATTCCTCCCTCTCCAGGCTAAGTCTATACAGAGACGAGAAACTAAACTTTACTCCAAAGTAGTACAGTACTGGTTCAAGTGAGAAACTGTTTTCCATCAGTAGAAATAAATGTTTTTATTACCTATGGTATAGGCCAGGCATGGCCAACATACGGCCCGCGGGCCGGATCCGGCCCGTCTAATGAATTTATGTGGCCCGCAATCAATCTTTCAATATTAGCTACTCAAGTCCGAATAGCGCGATGAAAAATTCTGACACCTAAAAAAAAAGGTCAACAACTCACTGTGCGTTTAGAGTTAACCCTCCATTACAATTCTCGTAAGTACAGCGTAGAATATTGATAAAGCATGATAATGTGAAAAATGTATCTGTAATCTCTATCTACAATTTAGTATCTACGAGGTGACACCACAATGAGATCTCGCACCACCTCAAAATCTTCCTAGGGAGGCCTCTGGTTCGGCCCGTGGAAAAAGTTTTTTTTTCCATTTCAGCCCGGGGGCAAAAACTGTTGGCCACTCCTGGTATAGGCACTAGTCTCTTGCTTATAGCATAATTTGATTTATTAATTTTCGTTTTAGTGCGAAGTTAAAGGTTTATAGCAATACAGAAAGAATATTTCTTCAAAAAATTCGTGACTGGTTACAAGTAACATTTGCTGTATTAATTTTATTTAACTCAGATCCCTTTTTAACGGGTAAGCGGCCAACACCAAGGAAGAAAACAAAACTTTTCTTAAAGGAAATTAGAAATGCTAATTCCAGTCGAACCTTTGGATCCATATTTAGAAAAACCAGAAATTACACCTTCTTCCTCAGAAGAATACATTATGATTAAGGATGCACCGATAAGCAAAATGGCCGATTACCAATTACCGATTAATCGGCCACGCATTATCGGCCGATACCGATTAATCGGCCGATTAGTGATGATAATTTATTGCATTAATAGTGTGAGATCCTGGAGTTAATTATACAGTTAATTATAATGTGGAAAAAACCCATTTTTCTCCACCTGGTATTTCCATCTCCCTTTGGTCAGGTAAACAAGAGACGATCGAATATCCTCGCAAAATCAACAATCTCTTTTTTTGTTTCTAAAATAAATCTCAACACTTAATTGTTGACACACGGAAACTTCGACATTGTTTAAAAAGTGTTTGTGTTTAACAGAAACAAAATATACAGTATTTCTTTAACCGCTGATATTTAGACAGCAACTACAAACAATTTTCCTTTTTTAAGTGTAACAGCCCACTGGTTGAAGGAAAATTTTCAGCAGGAAAGAGCTGTTTTGCAAATTGTTTCCTTTGAAGGTTCCCACACAGCTACACGAATCAGTGAACAGTTAAAAATTGTTCTTGAACAGTATAAGTTGACAAGTGATAAGATATTCTTAGAACTAAGAGATTCTGCAGCAAATCTGGTAGCTGGAATTAGGAATTGCAACTTAGAAGCATTATCATGCTTTATACATACGCTGCAGCTGACACTAAACGAATGCGTGTTTTCTAAACAAGATGTGAAAACTATAATCACAGTTAATAGAAATATTGTCACACATTTTAATCATTCTGCTGTAGCTGTAATCAAATTGGAAGATTTGCAAGAAAAGTTAGGTTTGCAGAAACACAAGTTAATTCAAGATATTCCTGCTTGCTGGAATTCTACATACTACATGTTGGAACAGCAAAAGGCCCTTGTCAGATATGCTATAGATAATAAAATTCCTACGTTGAGCCCATATCAGTGGTCTCTCGTCGAAAAAATTGTTCTACTTGTAAAACCATTCAAAGAAATTACTGTTGAAAGCCAGCAAACGGGAAGCCACTTCATCTTCAATACTTCCCACAATAGAGACTCTGAAATTATTCTTATCAAAAGCAAAGATCAGTAGTTCCTTTAGTGGCATTAATACCACAACAGAAGAACTAGAAATTCCAATAAAAAAAAATACNAGCTGACATTGTGCTCTGGAAGAAACAATTTGTATCACTCTTGCTACGGATATAATTTGTAATCTGGAATTTTTTGCATACCTTTTTAATACGTATTTAATTGCGGCTCGGACTATCAAGAAGCTTGGCCACCCTGGTACTATACAATAGTGAACCGATAGTCTTCCATACATTAGGGCACACTTCCTTTTACGTCTCGTTTGCTTTTTTCCTAATTAGGCCCACCAGTAACCGAGCAGTCTTCGAACCCTGAACATTAAGAGTTCAGTCATGGGTTCACGCCTCGCTCGGACAGGGTGGTCAATTAAAATTTTCCGGGTTTTCTCCACATTTGTAACGACTAATTATAAACTAATTTCCCTTAAAAAGACCTCCCAATAAACATACACCCATAGGCAGATCGCCCAAGTGTTGTGTTCACATTACTCAAACAAAATCCTTTTCCTAATTTTAAAAAGGGCCCTGAAAAACCTTAAATTCGTTACTAATACTATTATGAAAAAAACGCTGTTTACGATGTTTGATCGCGTCCAGACGAAAAATTTAAATATCTACATAAAATATTTTGGTAAATCTAACTGAAGGCTATACTCGCAAATAAAAAAACGTCAAAAAGTCTTTTTTTACTGATAATTTTTTCAGTAAGACACGAATAACTTCAAAAATCGAAACAACGTTTAAACCTTGTTTAGGACGTTTAATCGCGTCCACACGAAAAATTTAAATATCTACATAGAATTTTTTGGTAAATCGAACTTAAGGCTATTTTTTCAAATAAAAGAAACGTCAAAGAGTCTTTTTTTACTGATAATTTTTTCAGTAAGACACGCTTCCGACTGTTCCAAGGTCTATATAAGAAGATCAGGACACGCGTGATCTACTTCTTGAGCTGCCATTTTGGGGTTTTTTGAGTTTCGTGTTTTAAGCAAACTTGTACGAGCAGTCAGTTTTATATGACATTAATTAAACTAAAATTGCATAAATCCTGTAATTTACAGTCAAAAATATAATAATAATTTCGGACGATTATGCAACCCCAATTTTATGTAACGTTTTCATCAAATAGTTTAAAAGAAACAAGCATCCTTATCTTTTGCTGTCATGATTGAAATTAATTAAATAGGTACTAAAACTGATGCAATTACGTATATACCACTTCGTAAAGTGATGCAATAACATCAAAAAAAATTTAAAGTATAATAAAGAATAAAATAATATAATATAACAAATTTATAATTATTTTTTTAAAGCACGATTGGTTATAAAATTAAGATGAAATTCAATAGTATTATTAATAAATGTTGTCATTGTAATGCTCATTTTATAATAAATAGTAGATGTGTAGATATATTTTTAATTTTAAATATCTTTCAAAAAATTCCAAAAATAAGATTTAAAATTAAATTATTTGACAATAAACTATATATATATAAATTACGTGCCTATATATATATATAAATACGTAAACAAAGTATTCATGGAACTAGTACATTTTGAAGGAAAATAGTACATTTTATGAAGGCGCTTCAGTACGTTTTGAAATTTCATTGCGGCAACACTGGTCTATTGCTTACTAATAATTTTTTCAGTAAGACAAGAATAACTTCAAAAATCGAAACAACGTTTAAACCTTGTTTACGACGTTTGAATGCGTCCAAACGAAAAATTTAAATATTTACACAGCATATTTTGGTAAATCTAACTGAAGGCTATACTCACAAATAAAAAAAACGTCATAAAGTTTTTTTTCACTGATAATTTTTTCAGTAAAACTCGAATAACTTCACAAAATGGAAGCAACGTTTTAACCTTGTTTACTACGTTTGATCGCATCCAGTCGAAAAATTTAAATATCTACACAGAATTTTTGATAAATCTAATTTAACGCAATTCTTCCAAATAAAAAAAAACGTCAAAAAGTCTTTTTCCTACTGATAATTTTTTCAGTAAGACACGAATAACTTCAGAAAATGGAAACAGCGTTTAAACGTTGTTTATGACGTTTTATGACGAAAATCTACAGCTTTAATATGAAAACATGTATTGTTTGATTCGTGTAATGGGTTATTCTAAATACATTTTGGTTGTTCATTTCTTTTTACTAAACTGCTTTTGCGCTAGTGGACGATGTATTTACTTGTATTAGTTTCACAAATTTCACTTGTTTTCTTTGGTGTACGCTTCGGTGAGCATGTTACCACATATTAACAGTTATACTAAATTCAGTTGAATTGTTAATAAAAGTACAGATAATTTAAATTCTCTGTGCCTCGCATTTTTTTGTGCCTAAATTGCCTTCGAACATAATCACAGTATGGCGAGTTATAAAAAACTGAGTTTGATATGTTTGTCATATGATCATTTTAATACAGAAAACAGAATTGCAGGGAAGAAGTGAAAATAAAAATTTATGAAAAATAATTTTTTCACGCAATTCAGAGTCAATTTCGATGGCAAAAGAAAAAAATAAAAGAAAATGAGTAATTGAAAGATACAAACAATGAAAATTAAAATGAATAAAACCAAAAAAAAGCCATTGGTCTAATAATTATTGTGTAGATAATCATGTGAAAAGATTCAGTGCTTAATACGTAAGAAATGGGTGAATGATCTATGTGATGGAGTTCGGATAAAAATATAGAAATACGTTTTGTGATGTTTGTAATAATAGAATATGCGACAGCGACGTAATAAAAATATTTGTGTTGAAATACATTATTTATGAAATATTGGCTTCAGTTGTTCTGTTTAATTTTATTCTTAGGTACGACTTAACCTATAGGCGGTATCACTTAGGTTACTGGTTTTTCTTAGTCGTACCGACTTTAGTTTAATTACTTTTGTTAATTTTATATTAAAAAAATGCATATGTTTTGAACTTTATCATAATGAATAACAACAATGTACAAAAAAGTTGAATAAAACAAGTAATTCTTGTTAATTGAATAGATAATGCAATGTATACTTGATTTTTCTTATCGGGCAAGAAAATCTTAGGAAAATAAATTATAGAGCTTTTTCTGTACCTGGTGCATCTGTCTCATTCGTTAAATTTAGTTGTAAATGACGCTGTCAAAGTAACTGTTAATTTTTTAACATTATACAAGAATTGTACACGTTTTTTTCTACATCTCCTTACAGATGGGATATACGAAATCGTAATATTACTGGTTTAACATTGAAATACGTGAGTAATATAAAATCGGAGAGCGGAATAAATATATCAAATATTTTAACAGATTTTTTTAAAACTCCTGTCAACTATACAGAAAACTATCATAAAAACATACTGGTAAATTCTTATCGGTTGGATTAAGTTATAAATCTACTCGTGATTCGCTTAATCGGGTTAGGGCGGCCAAATATCTTGCAGGTGAGCGGCTAACAGCTTGGAACCGGTCCTGGATAGAATTGGATGCGTTATACGAGTAGCAGCCACCCCAGGTCCTAGGCTTCCAACGGCAAAACTGGGTGAGGTTGGTGCTCTGTAAAGCGTATGCGCGAATCTTTATGTTTGACGATACAGCGACGATACAGCGCTTCCATTCCGCCACTAATATTCGAATATACAAAAGCGATCTTTTTTTCACGTGTAGTATAGAAATTTGTAATAAAATACATAATGCGGTTATAATAAAATATTGTGCGATTATTTTCATATAATTAAAATTAATATGTATTTATTTTTTAGAAAATACAAGAGAAGCGGCGCATCCACCGCTTCTAATGACGGCACGCCACTGCAGAATGTGCTGTCAAAGAAAGGAAGATCCATACCATTGTGGCCTACACTCAAATGGATGAGTCATTATTGACAATGTTTTCATCATTGTCTAAGCTAAAAAGAGTCACAGCCTTCATACACAGATTTATCAACAATTGTCTCCTTCCTGCTACTGCACGTCAGACGGGTCCTATATTAAAGCAAGAACTAGATTCAGCTCTTTTATATTGGGTTAAGGTAACCCAGCACAACAGCTTCGGCACAGAGATTGAGACGTTAAGGAAGAACAAACCGCTTCCAAGCAAAAATAAAAAAACACAGTTACATCCCTATCTTGACCGCAACGGAATTCTCAGGGTGGGCGGAAGACTTAGATATGCGAAGATAACTCCTGATCAAGCACATCCCATCTTGTTATCATATTGTAACAAGCTTGCATATTTACTCATAGACATGGAGCATAAGAGATTACTACATGGAAATCTCCAACTAGTGATGTCAACCTTACAACAACGTTTATGAATAATTGGAGCCCGGGACGCCATTTGACATCACATAAGACGATGCATTCAGTGCGTGAGACAACGTGCAGAAACTGCCCAACAGCTTACTGGGTGACTTACCGCCAATGCTGGTGAATCCAGCTCGTCCTCTCCTTAAGTGTGGAGTCAACTTTGCAGGCCCTTTTCAACTTCCCTTCATCAAGGGTCGAGGTCAACATTCATTCAAGTCATATTTAGCTGTGTTTGTGTGTTTTGTCACTCGAGCCGTTCATCTTGAATTAGTCAGTGCATTGACAACAGATGCATTCTTGGCAGCTCTCAAGCGGTTTGTGGCTCGACAAGGAAAATGCTTTGATATTTTCAGTGACTGTGGTACCAATTTTATTGGAGCAGATCGAGAACTCAAACAATTCATCAAATACGTTTCAATCAGGCAAAATACTACTGAGATATACAACTGGCTTGCCAACGAAGGCATTTCATGGCACTTCAGCCCTTCTGCAGCCCTTCACTTTGGAGGTCTGTGGGAGGCTGGAGTAAGGTCAATGAAATACCATCTAAAAAGGATGCTTAGACCTCATCAACTGACTTAGGAGATGAGGTCCAAGGCATGAGGAGAAGGAAACACTGTTGTGTCAAATTGAAGCCTGCTNAAATCATAAGAAATAACGTCAAATACTCTATACTTATTTATTACATTAATCCTCTGGAACGACATATTATAAATTAGTGAATTAGTTTATTTCAAATTATAATATTGGTTTATTTGTCACAGTATTTCGTGATAGAGTCTCGCTCCACACCGAATCTTTTCTTCTAGAAGTTTGTAAATTAGAAATTAATTTATTAAGAGATGACGGCCTAATCACTTACGTCTTGACAAATTACTTTATAATTCACTATTCATATTAGTTTTAATATAGCACGATAAGATAGTTCGTTTGACCTTAATTAATGTAACGATATTGATTATTTAATATTAAAATATAAAATTCAATATTCCAATGTTGGCTGTTTCAAAATACAGAGTTTGAAAAAGTTTCTGCACCACATTTCTGTGGATTGCCGAGCATTTAAAGTATGATCCTGGAACTTCATCCCTACTGCTATGAAGATCCGGGATCAGATCAGGACAGGTTGAAGAAATCCTNGCGATTATTTTCATATAATTAAAATTAATATGTATTTATTTTTTAGAAAATACAAGAGAAGCGGCGCATCCACCGCTTCTAATGACGGCACGCCACTGCAGAATGTGCTGTCAAAGAAAGGAAGATCCATACCATTGTGGCCTACACTCAAATGGATGAGTCATTATTGACAATGTTTTCATCATTGTCTAAGCTAAAAAGAGTCACAGCCTTCATACACAGATTTATCAACAATTGTCTCCTTCCTGCTACTGCACGTCAGACGGGTCCTATATTAAAGCAAGAACTAGATTCAGCTCTTTTATATTGGGTTAAGGTAACCCAGCACAACAGCTTCGGCACAGAGATTGAGACGTTAAGGAAGAACAAACCGCTTCCAAGCAAAAATAAAAAAACACAGTTACATCCCTATCTTGACCGCAACGGAATTCTCAGGGTGGGCGGAAGACTTAGATATGCGAAGATAACTCCTGATCAAGCACATATATGCAAAGATAACTCCTGATCAAGCACATCCCATCTTGTTATCATATTGTAACAAGCTTGCATATTTACTCATAGACATGGAGCATAAGAGATTACTACATGGAAATCTCCAACTAGTGATGTCAACCTTACAACAACGTTTATGAATAATTGGAGCCCGGGACGCCATTTGACATCACATAAGACGATGCATTCAGTGCGTGAGACAACGTGCAGAAACTGCCCAACAGCTTACTGGGTGACTTACCGCCAATGCTGGTGAATCCAGCTCGTCCTCTCCTTAAGTGTGGAGTCAACTTTGCAGGCCCTTTTCAACTTCCCTTCATCAAGGGTCGAGGTCAACATTCATTCAAGTCATATTTAGCTGTGTTTGTGTGTTTTGTCACTCGAGCCGTTCATCTTGAATTAGTCAGTGCATTGACAACAGATGCATTCTTGGCAGCTCTCAAGCGGTTTGTGGCTCGACAAGGAAAATGCTTTGATATTTTCAGTGACTGTGGTACCAATTTTATTGGAGCAGATCGAGAACTCAAACAATTCATCAAATACGTTTCAATCAGGCAAAATACTACTGAGATATACAACTGGCTTGCCAACGAAGGCATTTCATGGCACTTCAGCCCTTCTGCAGCCCTTCACTTTGGAGGTCTGTGGGAGGCTGGAGTAAGGTCAATGAAATACCATCTAAAAAGGATGCTTAGACCTCATCAACTGACTTAGGAGATGAGGTCCAAGGCATGAGGAGAAGGAAACACTGTTGTGTCAAATTGAAGCCTGCTTAAACTCCAGACCACTCACAGCACTTAGCAGTGATCGTAATGATCTCACCGTTCTCACACCAGGACACTTCATTATTGGCGATTCCCTTTCAGCAATTCCTGAGCCAAATCTCACTAGCATAAATTCTAACCGTCTTTCTCGATGCAGCTAGGCCAACAGATGTTGCAACATTTATGGAGACGGTGGAAACGTGAATATCTTGCACGTCTATGACAACGACCTAAATGGGCAGCCATAAAAGAAAACATCAAGATTGGTGAGTTAGTGTTACTCAAGGACGACGATCTGCCACCCACAAAATGGAAGATGGCGAGAGTTTGTGAACTTCATTTTGGAGAAGACAATTGTGTACGGGTAGTGACAGTCAAATTGGCATCCGGTCAACAGCTCAAGCGACCTATTGTGAAAATATATCCCCTTCCTCTTGATTAACTAATTAGTGGCATTGTTCTTGTTACCGCGTCATATTAAAATTGTTATTTCAAGGTGGCGGGATGTTCCGTATCATTCGTATTAGTTCAGAAAAACGTGTATGTTTAGGCAGGGGGCGCGTGTATAACGTTTTTTTTTTCTTTTTTGATTGGTTTTGAAAACGAGCGGGAAAAAAGACGAAAACATGGCGTCTACGTATTGCATGGTGTGATGACGATTTTTTATCTGTTCAACTTGTATCGGTTCAGTTTATATTAAAAGTAACTAGGAGTGCTTATGCTTCGTTGTATCATTTGTCCGGAAACATTGCAAAGGCTCACTGACAGGCGGCCTTATAAAAGACAGCCATTCCTCCGAACTAAAGAATAATCACTCTTTATTTATCTTTGTTATAACACAATGCAACTTATTTGATTATTTTTATTTTAATTATTTAAACGTAGATTATTATTAAATTACAATTAACTCATTTTGATAAACCTATGACACTCGAGTAAAACGTTTCTTACATCTAATACTTTTTACTTAAAACACTTGAGTGAATTTAAAAAAATTGATTATTTTATTAGTAAAAATCATTTACTTTTTATATTATTACAGGTATCTGTTATCCGCTTAATTTTATGAACAAACAATTACTCTTTATGTGGATTAATTGTATTTTATGCCAGATGTGGTAACTTCAGCTTATCGTCTCTGTTTATAAATCTAAAATATTAATCATCGTATTTATTTTCTTCCATCGTCAATAAGAAATAAAATATTCAAAAATGAAACTTCTGATAATAATTTCATACTTTATAAAATAATGTGAGTAGGCATATTTACGGTGGGTGGAAATCCTTATATAAATTGAAATTAATTTTTGTCGATTGAGAAAGAAAATGTACAATTGAATTTAATACCTACAGCGATATGTGATTTTATTTTATAACACTACGAATGCATCATATTGAAAAATAATTGCGACATCATTTCAAGCTCTGCATTTGTTGGTTGCGCTTTCCCAAACTTTTGCCCATTCCGGAAGTCCCTCGCAATAACAAGCCAGTTTCAAAAAGTAGCAGTAACCCTTCTTTGCCTTCATAAATTTAACGCATATTATTTCACAATATCTACTACTGATTACACAATACTCTTTACATCCTTCATGATTCATCGGATATCCATCCTTGCTCTGAACTCCTGTGTAAAAGAAAAAAACATAAATTATTTCTTATTTCAGATTATTCACGTAGGAATTTTGTGAAAAATTTACTATTATTATACGTTAATTCTTAATCACGTTTAGTTATGGTGTACCTGTCACCCCTCTTTCTATTTCATTCAGGGTTAATACACGAACTAAGTTAACAATTTTTTCGAATTTCGAGTTGAAAACTATTGTTTATTCTTGCAGCATCTTGAATGGTATTATATCTAAATTTTAAGAGATTTTACATCTTATCAAATCAGATTTTTTATACTATCAATTACTACTCTCCTTAGTATAAAATAAAATATTTCAGTAATTTTTAAAGTCTGTCTAAACTTGCATCAATTATTCAAGGAAGTGTGATTCACTAATTAATTTTCAATTACAAAATCAATGTGCAAAAGCACTATGTAAACAATTCTCACCTATTATCATCAGAGAAGCGACCATTAAGATTAGAAGTTTCATTCTTGTTTTCAATTCTCTCTTCAAATCTGGACTAAAAAATGGGCAGTGTGAATTGAAATTCTCTCGATTTTGTTCATATTTATACCGATCGAACACAGTGCTGTCTTCTTCTTTCATTGGTCAATTCTCACATATGTTCCGTGTAATTCTCGATGTTTTATGAGCAATAGTTAAATATTACGAACTTCCTGCTATGTTTGTACAATTAATATCTATTTCAGCAAGGAAACCATTGTTTATTTTAAATTCACAAACAACGATTATTATTATTCATTGTATTCACAACACTTGTCTGTTATTGTCATTGCATTTATAGGAAACTAGGTGACACTCGAATGCGTAGTGTGGCATTATTTTATTCGTTTTCGATAGTTGAAATCATAAGATATAATATGAAATATTCTGTACATACTTATTACATTAATTATGTTCAATGAGATGTTAGAAATAAGTGAATAAGTTTATTTCAAATTATAATATTTGTTAAGTTGTCGCAGCAGACCGAATCTTTTCTTCCTGAAGTTTGTAATTAAAAATTAATTTATTTATTATGTTAAGTTTATTAAGAGATGATGACCTGGTTATCCTTAAAAAACCTCCCGGTAGGCTTCTCCCCTAGGCAGATCGCCTAAGTGTTGCGCTGTCATAATTTAATAAACAGGCAGATATTAAATACAGCTTTTCTGTAATAAAGTTATTTTAGTGCTTTATAGTTTTTTGTAATTATTCAATTGACTTTTCGGCTACACATGGTGGTTTGCGTGAAATTAAAGTGTGATGGGCGCAAAGTTTCGAGTAGAAAACTCTTAAATTTAATTTGCAAGACAAAATTGCAACACGAGCGATATACCACTTGGGTAAGGCGACACCCGGAAACACTAAGGGAAATCGGTTACTATTTGGATATTAGACATGTTTAGTTAATTACACATTTGTACAATGGCAATGGATTCATCAAAAATGCAATTATTCCGTCTCAAATATTCCTTTATTCCTTGTGAGGAGTGTATTGCTATTCGCTTTCACTCCTGAAGGAATCGAGAAACAGAAGATGGATCGCAAGGGACAGAAGAAGCAGCCTTATAGAAGACGGCCACCCGTCTCAATTAAATAATAATCACTCTTTAATTATCTTTGTTTAACACAATGCAACTTACTTGCTTATTTTATTTTAATTATTTAAACGTAGATTATAATTAAATTAGAATTAATTCATTTTGAAAAACCAATGAAACTCGAGTAAAACGTTTCTTACATTTAATACTTTCTATTTCAAACAATTAAGTGAATAAAAAGAAAAAAATGATTATNGTTTTATAAAAGATTTTAAGTGCTAATAACGAGTATTATCGTCTTAAAGTCCGTGCATACTGGAGATACACTATCTCCAGTGCCGTTATCTCCACACCCTTTTGACTTTTAACAGCCTCGAGTATTCTAATAATCGAAGCTCCTTGCCAAATTTGAAAAATGTTCGACAAAAAGCACGGGAGTCATTAAGCTTAAAAGAGTTTGAACACAATCGCGCCACACAAACTAATCATCATACATTGTAATTACAAAGCTAATTGCAATTACCTCGAAATTTTATTTTCTACAAGCGATCACACTGTATAGATATAAGTGTAACTTGAAGTGTGACACTACACAAGAAACAACATTCGTGACCCTAAGAAATTTCACTCTCCGTGTTTTTCGCAAATGTTCACGTTTTGAGACACGTGAACCCATAAAGTTAAAACACATGAAAGCATTTTGTATGTGTGTGAGCGCGTGAGTGAGTGTGTGAGTGTGTGTGTGTGTTAGTGTTTTTTTCGCTTAATATTTAAAAATGGGTAAACGTAAAGTAAACAAAATTTGCATGGTAGATTGTATATAAATGTCATTAATGCTAATAAATTTTGGTGGTTTAAAAGTCGAAGGGTTGGAGAGACAGAGGGGGGTCGTTTTTCATATCTCTGATATAGTCGAACTTAAAAATGTAGATCGTTATCGCCATTTTTAATGGTTTTAAAAACTCATCTCTATCCTCAAAATTTCTTAAATAAAATCACATAACAGATGGCACCAAAGACGTTTATTTATTACAGATAATTTTATAAAAGTAATTTTTTTGTATATCTCATTAGAGCGGGAAAGTTATGCAACCCGTTGCTGGAATATTTTAAATTAACTTTACTTATTTTTTCATCGTAATAACATAAATATTAATTGTTCGCGAACATCAGGAAATTCATAATATTTTATTATGATCCGTAAAATTTCGGAAATTACACAAAACGTAATTGAACACCTGTCAAAATAAACCAATGAAAGAAGAGAACATTTCAGAGTTTAATATAAATATGCCAAAATCGGAATAATTTAACTAAAGTTGTTTTTCTTTAATCAAAATTTGAAGAGACAATTTAATACGACAATGAAAGTTTTGATCTTGATCTTGATCATCGCTTCTGTCATGATAATGGGTAAGAATTTTTTAAGTATTAATTTTGCAATGAGATTTAGATAATTAATATGCACTGAAGTGGTTTTATTGTTTGAATTGCCAATATTTTGGGTGTTATATATATTATTGAGAATCAATATTATATACTTAAATTTACAATCGTACAATAGATAAATAAATAATAAATTATATTTAAATATTCATTAATTATAAGAATAGAGCGCAGGGAGAAATGTGGGGTTTAGTGTGATTCTACGAGTATATCAAAATTGTCAAGCTCCTCAAAAGAGTAAAGATAATGTTGATATTCGCAGTTTATTTAATAAATGAATATTGCTTTTAAACACAAATCTATAAATCAATAAATCTTTTAAACACAAATATTTTGCAATTAAGGAGTGGAAATGGACAGAGATAGCTGCGACAAATCACGATGCGCAAAATATGGATACTACCAAGAGTGTCAGGATTGTTGCAAGAAAGCTGGACATAATGGAGGAACCTGTATGTTTTTCAAGTGTAAATGTGCGTAAACTCGAAGATGAATTAATAATATCAAAGCTGTAAGCTATTTATGAAGTGAGAAATAAAGTTTTTGAAATTTTACGAAATTATCTATGAATTATTTGATAACGTTTTCGGTCTTTAAAACTAAGAAATTTAAGTTTTTTCGCATAAAATTTGACACGTGTATTAAGTTAAAGGCAAACCAACTGCCGTATAAGATCGCGCTATTATCCGACAATTATTATTTTCATTACTAATTAATTTGTCATGAAGGGAAATGTTACGCGCTATCTCGTAAAATGTCGATTTTACTTGTTATTAACATTTAAATTTTTTTATAAAACTTATTTCTACTCGCAAAATTAAGCTATTTGCCACTTTAGAANCGGAAGTCCCTCGCAATAACAAGCAAGTTTCCAAAAGTAGCAGTAACCCTTTTTTGCCTTCAGAAATGTAACGCATTGTATTTCACAATATCTATTATTGATTACACAAGAGATTTTACATCCTTCGTGATCCATCGGATATCCATCCTTGGTCTGGACTCCTGCGTAAAAGAAAAAACATTTATTTCTTATTTCTGATCATTCACGTAATGAATTTTGTGAAAAAATTTCGTATAATTACGCGTTGATTCTTTATCGTGTTTAGTTATGGTGTCATCTCTTTTTCTACTTCATTCAGGATTAATACACGAACTAAGTTAATAATTTCTTCGAATTTCGAGTTGAACACTATTCTTTATTCTTGCAGCATTTTTCTATAATCTTGAATTGTATTACATCTTTTTCAATCATATTTGTAATACTATCAATTACTACTCTCCTTAGTATAAAATAAAATATTTCCGTAATTCTTAAATTCTGTCTAAACTTGCGTCAATCATTCAAGGAAGGGTGATTCACTGATTAACTTTCAATTAAAAAATAAATGTGCAAAAGTATTATGTAAACAATTCTCACCTATTATCATCAGAGAAACGAAGATCAAGATCAAAAATTTCATTCTTGTGTTCAATTGTCTCTTAAAATTTTGACTGAAAATGAGCAATTTGTATTGAAATTCTCTCGATTTTGTTCATATTTATACCGATTCAACACAGCGCAGTCTTTTTTCATTGGTCAATTCTCACATATGTTCCGTGTAATTCACCATGTTTTATGGACATTAATTAAATAATACGAACTTCCTGGTTTTTCGAACAATTAATATACATTTCAGCAACGTAACAATCGTTCATTCAGAAACAACCATAATTATTTTCGGTTATATTCACTTATCGGAAACTCGCTAATACTCAAATGCATAGTGTGGCACAATTTGGTTTTTTTTTCCAGGGATGGTATCATAAGAAATAACGTGAAATACTCTGTACTTCTGTTCAAACAGGTATTAGAAATAAATGAATTAGTTTATTTCAAAATTTAATATTGGTTCTGTTGTCACTGTATTGCAGGATAATTTCGCTCCAGACCGAATTTTTTTTCTAGAGCTTCCATTTCCGATAGAGGAGTGTTATTGCTATTCGCTTGTCACTCCAGAAGAAACAGTTAGGAAGAGTTGGTCTTATAGAAGACGACCAAGCCGAGGAAGACAGGAGAGAGGTCACTAAGTAACCAAAGCCAGTTTTATAAGAGACGATCCCCGCGAGAAAGAGAGACAGAATGCCTTCCGGGAGGACTTGGAGGGAAACTGGCCCCTATTCAGGCGTCATTGGCAAGGAGGAAAACCCGGAAAAGACTCCGGTACCAGCTCGTCCGAGTGAGGCGCGAACCACCCCGATCGAACTACGGTGTTTAGGGTCTGGTCACCACCATGAAGCCGAGACGGAGTCCACTCAGCCATTTTCTAGAGCTTTATAAATTAAAAATTAATTTATTAATTATATTAAATTTATTACGAAATGACGGCTTAATCACTTACTTCTAGACAAATTACTATATATTAGTATTAAATTGTTCTAATATTGCCCAATAATGTACGGTCGACCCCCTAAAACACTATTGATAATTCCACTTTTTATGAAATCCATTTTGTACGAGTCACTTAGATTTTAAAAATACGTGTGCCGGGCTGTGAACGGCTCACGTATTTGTAAAATTTAAGTGACTCGTACAAGATGGAATTCTTATAAAATGAAATTATCAACAGTGTTATAGGGGGGTTGACTATAGTTCGTTTTTGCCTTAATTTGGCAACGATATTTATAATTTAAAATTACAATATAAAATTTAATATTTCTTTGTTGGCAGTATGAAAATTCAGGATTTGAAACAGTTACTGCACCACCTTTCTGCGCTTAGGAATGCAGAGCGTTCCAGGTGGGAGTCTAGTGCTCTAAAGATTCAGGACCGGATCAGGACAGGTTGAAGAACTCTCCATCTTTTTGTGGGTTAATTCATTTGGATATATCGTGCTTCATTGTATGTGGCGAACCCACAATGGGCATGCTGAAAATGTTCTCTTAATGCTTAGAGGATGAAAACAAATTTAACAATTCAACATTTATACAGTTGCTGTATTATTTAACTCGTTCACTAAATACTGTTCTCGTGGAATANGTAAAATCTGCTTTAATCTTTGTAAAACTAGTATATATTATAAATTAAAAGGTTAAAATATTCTAAAATCTTCTATTATAAACATGGTTCGATACAACACAACTGTAGAAAAATTTTTGCTGTTTCCTCCCCCTTTCCACCTTCCACCCCCTTTTTATTTTTTCTTATGCGCTGGTATCTTAAGTGTTGCCATGTATGACGTTCGATAGAAAAAAGGAAAAAATATTATTATATCTTCTCTTTTAGGCATATTTCGATACAACACAACTGTAAAAAATTTTTTAGCTGTTTCCTCCCCTTTTTACCTTCCACTCCCTTTTTGTTTTTTCTTATGCGCTGGTATCTTAAGTGTTGCCATGTATATTTTATAATTTTGTTCTTTTATAATGTTACATGGACAAAACGACATACATAGGCAACGGACATTTGCTGCTACTAAAGAACATCCATCGTCCTCTACTTTCGCTGTGTCTATTAAGGAGATTTCTTCAGTCCGAAAAGGACGTTTTTTAAGTGGTCAAAGAAAACGTAAGCCAAACACTCCACAAACAACTTTAATTTTAACTTCTACTCCTAATATGAAGGCAATTAAATCAAAAAATTAGCCCAAAGCTCCGCCTGAGAAAAGGAGACAAAACGTTACTAAAAAGTTACTTGAAGAAAACAGTGAAAAAGAAAATTTTCCTGATAACTCCCAAGATGACGAAGAGGACTGTCCATGCATATATTGCAATGATTTTTTTTTTTTTCGATCGAAGCCTGGAGAAGACTGGTTTTTAAATTGTTTGCGTTAACTTCACGCTTCTTGCGCTGACGTTTCTAAAAGAACCGAACGTTTCATTTGTAAACTTTGTCAGTAATTTAATAGTTTTTACGTGTATGTCATTTTCTCCTTATGTAATATACCATTTTCTCCATGGCATATGAACAAAATGGATTTTGGCTAATCTCGATTAAACTAACAATATTTTTTCCTATTATTTTTATATTATAAATGTTTATTATATTTCATAGGTAAAGAACCAAAGATAATTGGTGTAGAATATGACAGTGCTGTGATCTACCAATAAAGAATTGTGAACCTAAAATAAAACCATATGCCATTTTGTACGTATTTCCCCTATTTGTATGACCACACAAAATTCAAAAATATTATTTTATCATTTGAAACTTTCTTCGATTTANACAAGTGCGCCAAGAGATTGAATTCGGTTATATTGTTATTTTATTGCCCAAAACGTTCTTAGATTTATTATTTTCGATTTGATTGAATAAAGAGAAGGAAACGATCATTTTATAACCGTAACCCATTTAAATTATATATTAAAAGTATTAAAACATTTTATGAAAACACAATGACAATTTATGATGATGAATAATATTTCATGCCAGATGTGCAACGACTTCTATTGTATCGCTGATGTTTATATCCTTTTGTTATCACTTATAGTATTTATTTTATCGAAACAATAAACAGAGATAAAGACGTACAGATGAAACTTCTGATTAAAATTTCATAGTACCTAAAAGAAATTGTCTTATTTAAATGCATTTATTTTATTTCTATATTTCCAGTGTTATAGTTAAAGCTTTAAACACAGCCAGCGCTGCCATAACCTACCTTATTTATTGATCTTGAACTTTTAAACTCAAGAAGGCCAAAAATTGAAAAACATGTTTAAAAATTATGAGTTTATGTAGGCGTATATTTTTCGTTATATCTCAGAATTAAACGATGCAAAAATTCTATAAACTTGACAGGTAATTTGTATTTTATTGGTATATGTGCGTAATTGTTACTGGCCAAACCTTATTTCAGGCCAAACTAGTTTGTCCTAGGCCGAACTGATTTTTAATTATTATTCAAGTATATAAATTGTTAAAATAAAATTAAAAGGCAATCAATTAGATGAACAATTTTTATTCGAACATAGTCTAGTTAATTATAAAAAAACGGTATTGATTAGAAGTGACATAACACTTGTACAGAACTATAAAATAAAAATAAGCTAATCAGTACTTATCAGTTTGTACTGTATTTTTTATTAAATTAAGTCATGCACTTTTAAAGGTAATTAAATTTCAAAAATATTTTCAAAAATAATTTTTAGAGTCAAACTTAAATTAAAAAATGAACTTATTTGTGCTTCTTAGTGTAACATATAAAATATTTAATCTTTTATTTATTTTTACGGGGTGTACTGTGGTTACATTTCGAATTACACAAAATCATTCTTTTTTTTACACTGGCACCTATTTGTAGCATTGTTTTTGGAAGAGGTGCACCTCATAAAACCTTGTTCTGTCCCAACTGAATGTTCGGTAGCTGCAGTCCTTAGTGAGATTTGAACATCTTGATTAACATCACTTTCTTATAGAAATTTTTGAGTACAAAGATCGAATTCAGTTCTGTAATAAACAAATATTTTATTTTGACAAAATTACNTAGCTTTATAAATTAAAAATTAATTTATTAATTATATTAAATTTATTACGAAATGACGGCTTAATCACTTACTTCTAGACAAATTACTATATATTAGTATTAAATTGTTCTAATATTGCCCAATAATGTACGGTCGACCCCCTAAAACACTATTGATAATTCCACTTTTTATGAAATCCATTTTGTACGAGTCACTTAGATTTTAAAAATACGTGTGCCGGGCTGTGAACGGCTCACGTATTTGTAAAATTTAAGTGACTCGTACAAGATGGAATTCTTATAAAATGAAATTATCAACAGTGTTATAGGGGGGTTGACTATAGTTCGTTTTTGCCTTAATTTGGCAACGATATTTATAATTTAAAATTACAATATAAAATTTAATATTTCTTTGTTGGCAGTATGAAAATTCAGGATTTGAAACAGTTACTGCACCACCTTTCTGCGCTTAGGAATGCAGAGCGTTTCAGGTGGGAGTCTAGTGCTCTAAAGATTCAGGACCGGATCAGGACAGGTTGAAGAACTCTCCATCTTTTTGTGGGTTAATTCATTTGGATATATCGTGCTTCATTGTATGTGGCGAACCCACAATGGGCATGCTGAAAATGTTCTCTTAATGCTTAGAGGATGAAAACAAATTTAACAATTCAACATTTATACAGTTGCTGTATTATTTAACTCGTTCACTAAATACTGTTCTCGTGGAATATTATTAAAAATTAAATAATTTATTTTTAATAAGTGTACTTTTGTGAGGGCACAAAATTCAGTTGTATCATTTTATTATTTGAAACTTTCTTCAATTTATTACTTTATGCATGAAACAGTTAAATGTTTATTTTATTACTAAAAACTAATTTATATGCTAAGGGTAATAAAATATTTCTACTAAACGTGTATAAATAATTACTGTAGATACGATTATGAACCAGATGTCGAGATTTTTATTGTATTCGACATTGTATATATCCGCATGATCGTAAACTCAGTCGATGCATATTCATTTTATTGACAGACATTAAATATATTTTTCTCTAATAAATTCATTTTAATGTTTTATAAACTGTTTTGAAATTATTCAATTGAATCTTCAGCTTGCCAAGGTTNAAAACCTTGTTCTGTCCCAACTGAATGTTCGGTAGCTGCAGTCCTTAGTGAGATTTGAACATCTTGATTAACATCACTTTCTTATAGAAATTTTTGAGTACAAAGATCGAATTCAGTTCTGTAATAAACAAATATTTTATTTTGACAAAATTACATAACATACTTATGGTTTTTAGACCAAACAAGACGGCGTTTAACATTGAGTTTTCTTTCTACGAAGATCTTTATCAGACCTTCATTATAAGTAAATATTATACAAAAACCCTACGTGAAAAAATTCATAAAACTTGAAAACCTCTCCCAAATATAAAAACAATAATCATTGAAATCAGTTCAGATTTGACAGTGAAATAGAGTAACATAATAATTAAAAAATATTTTCTTTTTTTGAAATAATTTGAGAAAAAATAAATAATAAAATGCGTAACTATCCTGCAATCGAGTGTATGAAATATTCCATGCTTAGTTCTAATTTTGTACAGGTCATCATTGTTTATTTCAAGAACAACGCCAATAACATTTCTTAGATCACCCATTCCTCTGTCTACATCAGGAATCGGTCACATTATCTCTTACTTTAGCAGGTAGATGCGATTTGTCAGAAGCAGATTTAATTTTTTTTTGCCTGATTTTGAAAGTTTTCAGCAGCTTTTTGTTTTGCCTTTTGGATATCATTACCAATCTTAGATGTTTCGGTATCATTACCATCACTATCATCTTCTAAATCACTTTGATCATTTGTCTGTCTATGGCAGTGATTCTCAAACTTTTTCGATCCACCACCCCCTTTGTTCCATAAAGTTATACCCAACGCCCCCTAACCCATTTTCTCTTGTGTGAGAAAAGGATTGGAAATATTCTTAGGAAAACTTTTCTATGAATCTCACACTTTGTGCCCTTACTGTACATNTTGTTTATTTCAAGAACAACGCCAATAACATTTCTTAGATCACCCATTCCTCTGTCTACATCAGGAATCGGTCACATTATCTCTTACTTTAGCAGGTGGATGCGATTTGTCAGAAGCAGATTTCATTTTTTTTTGCCTGATTTTGAAGGTTTTCAGCAGCTTTTTGTTTGCCTTTTGGATATCATTACCAATCTTAGACGTTTCGGTATCATTACCATCACTATCATCTTCTAAATCACTTTGATCATTTGTCTGTCTATGCGTTAAATTGGGTTCAATAAGCTTTTGAAGGTCATCTTCATCTTGAATATCCTTTACTATTTCTGGTAGTACTGATGTCGTTGAAAGACAAACCTTGGGTTCAACTCCAAACAGCTTTGTAAGGCAATTGTTTTATACCCGTATGATAGGCCTTGTTTTTCATAAATTGTATATACCTCAAGCCTTCTGACTATTTCGTCGATTGATTATCTTTTAGCTAACAACTGATCAGGTTTTCGACGTCTTGGTTGGCTTTCTCGACAGAGCCCTGACTTTGGCTGTGCAGGGGTTTTCCATGCACTTAAGTTCTGGCCAAAGACTCGTCATTTCACATATTTGACGAATTCTCTTCCATTGTCTGACTGCAAAATACATGGCGCACCTATCGTCAAAAATATGTCATTCAAATGGTAGGCTACTTCTTCAGTTCGTTTAGTATGACAGATGTCATACTAAACGAACATCCAAGCCAGTGACCCAGATCATTATCAAAATACGTTTGATCCTGTGCACCGGAACCAAACGGTAGCGAAGATCCCCTTTATGCAAATATGGAATTAAGAAAACGATGTTATCAGAAGGATATGTCCAATTTTATTAACTGACATACCCTAATTTAATCTCAGCAGAATTTATCAAAGTGATTTCCCAAATGTCACAATGCGTTGCAAATTACACAAGTTTGCAATTATTTGCACTTTTATTTCTAAACCTGTAATCAAGAGTACAAAACTTAATAAACTTAATATAAGTATTTCAAAAAATTTTAGAAAAAGCATTACCTAGCATTGTTTTCTTATTATTTCCTACACTTGCGACCAGAATTGCTCTGGAGCACAGGTTCGAAAAATTATATGATTTACAGCATTCTCTACTAATAGCAAACAGTTAAATACAACTAATACGTGAATTTTATTCATGCGGAAATCTTAAAAAAGGTAGACTGCCATCTTGACAGCTCGACCATTCGGCCTCAAATACAGAATATTCAAAAAGATATAATTATTGTTTTAATTTTGGTTCATTTTGTATTAATATTGATCACAAATATGGCAAAACGCTTTATATTAATAAGAAACTATATGAACGAGGCGTTCAGCAAATTAAGCAGTAGAGATATTGGATTTAATGAAGCAAACTGATAATATAAAATTTCTAAACCAACTCTACGACGTCGTTTACGAAAATTAAACGAGAAAATCAAATTCGAAAGACTTAAAGTTCTGACAGAAAATATGTGGAAAGAGTTAGTTAATCATCTTCTTTACAATCATATATCTTCGGGCTTAATGCAGCTGAACTATGAAAACTGGAGNTTTTATCTATTCTAAAACGGCAAATAGCTTAATTTTGCTGGTAGAAATAACTTTTATAAAAGATTTTAAGTGCTAATAACGAGTATAATCGTCTTGAAGTCCGTGCATACTGGAGATACACTATCTCCGGTGCCGTTATCTCCACACCCTTTTGACTTTTAACAGCCTCGAGTACTCTAATAATCGAATCTCCTTGCCAAATTTCAGAAATGTTCGACAAAAAGCACGGGAGTCATTAAGCTTAAAAGAGTTTGAACACAATCGCGCCACACAAACAAAACGTCATACATCATAAAAACTAACATCCATACATACAGAAATTTGCATCCTTAGCAAAGTCATAACGTGGAGTTGATGACCAACAGTTTTTTAAAACTTCCATTTTTTGAGACGATGTCATACTAAACGAACGTCCAAGCCAGTGACTCAAATCATTATTAAAATACGTTTGATCCTGTGCACCGGAACCAGACGGTAGCGACGATCCCCTTTATACACTTAAAACAGCAATAGGTGCAGTTGTGCAAGTGCCAACATTCTGCTTCGATTTCTCTTCTCCGCCGCTATCACTTTCGCTACTACTTTTAACTAGTAGCAGAATAGAAAAATGTGTATTTTCACACAACATCCTTCATGAATTACAAATAATCAAAAGTTTCGTCTATATTATATTTGCATTTAATGTTTCAATAAATAAATACGTTGATGGATTACGTAGCCTAAGCAGTGTCAAAAAAACTCACCATATCTGTTATAAAGAACTATTTATACACGTATAATAAAGAATAATCCTCTGTTTATAAAATTCAGCAAAAGCTCTTTGTTGCCTTTAATAATATAGAATATAAATCAACTTTTTGAAATAGAAAGTAGTAAATATGAGAAAGTTTAGGCAATTAAATAATAATATAAATGAATTTAGTCTATTCACGCAAGTGGCATCGAATGGTAAAAACTAATTAATTCTAATGTAATAATAATTTTTATTTAAAGAGTTTAAACAAGAATAAACAAATACAATGAAAAATAGTAAAAAATTAGTCAGTTGTTTAGAAATATCGATTTTGTATATTTAGTGTGTTCAGAAAGATCAGCATTCATTCATAGAAAGATCAACGAATATAAATTATTCTTTAATTTAATTGATGTGGAATAATTGCATTGTTGATAATCCAGCAAATAAATCTGTTGTCTTAATATAAATATGGAATTAAGTAAACGATGTTATCAGAAGGATATGCCCGATTTTATTAACTGACATACCCTAATTCACATTCAGCAGAATTTATCAAAGTGATTTCCCAAATGTCACAATGCGTTGCAAATTACACAAGTTTGCAATTATTTGCAGATTCATTTCTAAATCTGTAATCACGAGTATAAAACTTAATAAACTTAATACAGTATAAGTATTTCAAAACGTTTTAGAAAAAGCATTACCGAGCATTGTTTTCTTATTAATTTTTTCTACACTTGCGAATTTTTTCTACAATTGCTCTGGAGCAAAGTTCGAAAAATTATATAATTTACAGCATTCTCTTCTAATAGCAAACAGTTAAATACAACTAATACGTGAATTTTATTCATGCGGAAATCTTAAAAAAGGTAGACTGCCATCTTGACAGCTCGACCATTCGGCCTCAAATACAGAATATTCAAAAAGATATAATTATTGTTTTAATTTTGGTTCATTTTGTATTAATATTGATCACAAACATGGCAAAACGCTTTATATTAATAAGAAACTATATGAACGAGGCGTTCAGCAAATTAAGCAGTAGTGATATTGGATTTAATGAAGCAAACTGATAATATAAAATTTCTAAACCAACTCTACGACGTCGTTTACGAAAATTAAACGAGAAAATCAAATTCGAAAGACTTAAAGTTCTGACAGAAAATATGTGGAAAGAGTTAGTTAATCATCTTCTTTACAATCATATATCTTCGGACTTAATGCAGCTGAACTATGAAAACTGGAGCTTCAATTGGCGAAAAATATAAATTACCAAATTGTTTTAATTCAGAAAACAGAATTGCAGGGAAATATGACAAAAAAGTTTATGAAAACTAATCTTTCTTTCTCTTTACGCACTCCAGAGGCAACCGCAATGGCTAGAGCAAGAAATAAAAGAAAATGAGCAGTTGAAAGATACAAACAATGGAAATTAAAATGAATAAAGCCAAAAAATGCCATTGATTTAATAATTTTTGTGCTGAAAATCATGAACATAACAAAATTCCATGCTTAAACGCAAGTGTGAGATCCGGAATTTTTGTGACGAAATTCCCGCTCCTTTATTAACAAAAATGTTAATTAATTAAACTCTCGTTTATGTAACGCCCTAGAAGAAAAAAAAAAACGATTTTTAGCCGGGATTGTGTAAACTTTCCGGTCCTAACTAACAACATCCATTGTTCTCTGCAGAACTTGCATCTCGTCTTGCAAGAAGGTTTACAGTTAGCATCTAAATGTCGTCATTTGTTGTAGATCCCAGGAACACCTATAACCTTTAACTTATGAACATCCGATCACGTGGTGAAAATTCACCACTAAAACCTATAAAAGACCGTTCTTACCCCCTCTCGGGAGAGTCGACGAACGAACGCAGGACTAACGACATCGCGCCGATCTTCTGAACCCGCCGAATTCCAATCTCCAATGAACCTCGAATTAAATCGTCGCTAAAGTCGCGATTATATATAGTTTGTGCCGAAACTAGATTATAACTACCTATTTGCTTGGATCGATATTTAAAGGCATCCACGTTCATAGTCGTCAAGGGGACGGCTATACAGAGGTATGAAAGAACTGTGAAACTCTCTCTAGGTCGGTATAGAACTTTGTGTCTCTAGGTCGGTATAGAAACGAACTTTGTATAGTCTTTTGTCATTTTGCTTATTTCTAATAAATTGTTATTTTATTTGTTATAAATATGGTAGACTCCTTTACTCGATCACGCTCTTCACCTTATCGTCGACCCCAACTTCTCTCCATCCACTCGCCTGATATTTGAGAGGCAATTAGACGTCCTGACAAGTAAACGGGAGCCTTACGTCCCCCGTATTCACACAAGACATGGGTGAATGACCTGTGTGCTGGAATTGACAAAAATATATAGAAATACGTTTGTAATGTTTGTAATAACTAAATACGCGACAGCGACCTAATAAAAGTATTTGTATTTAAATACATTACTTATGAAATATTAACTACAGTTGTTCTGTTTAATTTTATTCTTAGATACGACTTAACCTATAGGCGGTATGACTTATGAAACTGGTTTCTTTAGGCGTAGATTCTTTACTAGAATCTTTGTGCTTATAACTTAGTTATTTTTACTCACTAACAAGTACTAAAGAATTGTAAGGAATTATCATTTGAATGCTATCGAAGTCAAAATTTTATAAATTAAATCTATGTTTCTTAGTGATTATATTGAAGTTAATTTTACACGATTGAATAANAACTATGAAAACTGGAGCTTCAATTGGCGAAAAATATAAATTACCAAATTGTTTTAATTCAGAAAACAGAATTGCAGGGAAGAAATGACAATAAAGTTTATGAAAAATAATCCTTCTTTCTTTCTACGCACTCCAGAGATAACCGCGATGGCTAGAGCAAGAAAAAAAAATGAGCAGTTGAAAGATACAAACAATGGAAATTAAAATAAATAAAACCAAAAAAAGCCATTGGTCTAATAATTTTTGTGCAGAAAATCATGAAGAAAAGAAGATTCCGTGCTTAAACGTAAGATATGGGTGAATGACCTACGTGCTGGAATTGATAAAAAATATAGAAATATGTTTGTAATGTTTGTAATAACTAAATATGCGACAGTGACATAATAAAAATATTTGTATTTAAATACATTACTTATGAAATATTAGCTTCAGTTGTTCTGTTTAATTTTGTTCTTAGGTACGAATTAGCCTATAGGCGGTATGACTTATGTAACTGATTTCTTTAGTCGTAGACTCTTTACTAGAATCATTGTGCTTATAACTTAGTTATTTTTACTTACTAACAAGTACTAAAGAATCCTAAAAAATTATCANTATTATTTTATTGTGGTTAAGCATGTTCTATTGGTTTAATTTAAACCTATGTTCTAATTTGGTTAATTTTGAACGTGTTCGATTTTGAATTAGAGTCGAACAATGTTAACCTGACGATGGCCCATAAATTGGGTTGAAAACGTTTGTTTTGTTTAATAAATATATGTTCTCAGCAAAAAGGTGTGTTGGGTGTATCTAATATATTGCTTAAGAGGCTGAGTCGGAGTAAGTGAACATAAATCATTCTTTAATTGATGTGGAATAATTGCATTGTTGATGATCCAGCAAATGAATTTGTTGTCTTAATATAAATATGGAATTAAGTAAACAATGTTATCAGAAGGATATGCCCAATTTTATTAACTGATATACCCTAATTCACTCTCAGCAGAATTTATCAAAGTGATTTCCCAAATGTCGCAATGCGTTGCAAATTACACAAGTTTGCAATTATTTGCAGATTCATTTCTAAATCTGTAATCACGAGTATAAAACTTAATAAACTTAATACAGTATAAGTATTTCAAAACGTTTTAGAAAAAGCATTACCGAGCATTGTTTTCTTATTAATTTTTTCTACACTTGCGAATTTTTTCTACAATTGCTCTGGAGCAAAGGTTCGAAAAATCATATAATTTGCAGCATTCTCTTCTAATAGCAAACAGTTTAGTATAACTAATTAGTGAATTTTATTCATACAGAAATAAAAATTAATCAGAATAAATTCATTATTTGTTTTCCTTTAAATTTTAGAAAAAGCATTACCGAGCATTGTTTTCTTATTAATTTTTTCTACACTTGCGAATTTTTTCTACAATTGCTCTGGAGCAAAGGTCGAAAAATTATNGTGAGGATGATCTAGGGTTGTTTGCGTGTGGGTGTGGCAGAGGTGACACGGATGACAGGAATCTCACAAAAACCCGTTTACTTTAAACATAAAAGTAAACTTACACTAAGGAACAAAAATGTTCTTTATACAATTGGAGGTTCGAATTGTCGATGGTGTTCCTAATGTTGCTCGAAGGAAGGCCTGGGGACAACGGCAGATGTGGAGATTCCTCAGTCGGTGTCGGCGGTCTGAGTCCGTAGCCACTAGTTTCAAGTTGGGTGCAATCGACGGAAAACTGCTTTTTCTCGTTGATTAACCGTGTGCAGGTGCACAAGTTTCGGAAAGTCAAAGACCTTGAAGATCCGGGATTATATCAATCTCCGTTCTTTGTTTTGTTTTCTTCTGATTGGCTCCACGTCCATTTTTTCTCGGTCCCCGATTAGTCTCTCGTCTGTCTCTAAGCGAAAGACGATTCCTATTCGAGTCACTAGAAAGATCCGCTTCGAAGAATCTACTTGACACCATCCGTTACTCTGGATGCAACATGATGGAACTTTGAAACTTGCATTCATATTTTCCACCATTGTTGTCTAGTCTGTGACGCTTTTGAAATTTAACGGCACGACGCGATGTCTATTTTCATCATTAACCTTTCCTCTTTTCAAAATTTCTATGTTCTAATTATTTGCATATGAGCAACTTGTCAGTGGTCCATCTCTACTGGAAGTCATTTGTTTACAAATATTATTTATAATTATTGCGTTCTGTTTACATCAATAGAGTTTTATTCTTGTCGCGGTTTCATATGACTAGAACAACTAATTCGATCTTTGATCGGTTTTTAACAATAGACGATTTTTTCTAGTTTCGTTTTGATAAATTTCTAATAATAAAAGCCAAATTCAAAACGAGATACAAGACGTAGTTGAATTTTCACAAAAACGTTTATATTACGAGTAAAACGTACGTACAGTTACAAAAATTCACAAACAACAATTACAATGCTTCAGGTGTAACAAAGTTCAAATACTTTTAAGCCACGACAAAAGGTCCATTAAAAAGGATACCTTGTGACGAACTCCTTCAAACGTTAGCTACTGCACAGCAAAACGAAACAAGCTTCTAGGCAAGCTTAGGCGAAGCTAGACGAACGTGAGTACCCTTGATGATTCTTAGGCGAACTAAACTTCCCGCCTAAACTTAATCCTTTTATACGGATTGAGGCAAATGGAATTCCACCAATCAGCGCTTAGTAGCGCTATCGGACGTCTACTGGTCGTACGATGTCTTCCAGCCAATCCGCGGTCGAGTTTCCAAAGTCGCCTGATCGCCGTTTCCATGGTGACAACCGTCCTTCGTTTGAAAATACGGAAAAGCGCGGGAAATCGTATGTCGGACGATTTTATCCCGACAATAAACGTTTAACTTCAACCCGTCTTTGGAACCTCATAAATGCAATCATTGCCACCTTGTGGGCACGCTGATCCAACATTAACTTATAGTAGAAATTTAACGTCGTACAGAGTTTGAAGGTTTTGCATAATATACGGTGCCCTTTTTTATAGGCAGTGCGTTTCATTTGCATATCTTGCGGATGCAACTGAATACAAACTTTGAAATCTTATGCGATGGAACAATGCCCGTAATAAGCGAAACAGATTAAAACTTTCATCGGAGTTTCCATAATAATTCCTCTAGTAACGCTGAGATCAAAATGCAGAAGACCATTAAAACAGAATTTATTCATTCCACTGAATAGCGTGGTTGAGGCCGAAGTTTTAAACGTGAAAACGTGTACTTCGGACGTTCAGTGTCGCTTTGCTGTATGACTAGAAGTATGGATAGTCAGTGAAATCATGCTCAACATTCTAGACACCATTGTCAAACTTCTAGGCTTACAGGAAAGCGGCGCTGAACGTCGGAAGTACACGTTTTCGCGTACAAAACTTCGGCCTCAATTTCACTAACGTTTACGTATTAATCTGCTAATTGTATTTGCATACGTACTGTTGTTAGTTGAAATCCGTATTAATTCATCCTTCACCGTGTGTAAATTACTTTTTGTCTTCACATATTTATAACGCTTATTTGTATCGGGCAAATCTTGCTATGTTAAGCATGAAAATGCACAACTCTACTATGGAAACATGCATAATCCGATTCGTGTCGTAGACTCCAGCGATAGATCTCCTTAAATACATTTCGGTTGTTCATCTCTTTCCACTAAGCTGTTTTCGCGCAAGTAAATGAACTTACTTGTATTATTTTCACAAATTACACGTGTTCTGTGCGCTTTGGTGAACATGTTACCATTAACAATTATACAAAATATGGTGAAATTGTTAATAAAAGAACAGGTAATTTAAATTTTTTCTGCCTCGCATTGTTTTTTGTACCTAAAACGACTTCGTACATAATAACAGTATGGCGAGTTATAAAAAACTAAGTTTGATATGTCCGTCATATGATCGTTTTAATTAATACAGAAAACAAAATTGCAGGGAAGAAATGACAAAAAAAGTTTATGAAAAATAATTTTTTGTCATTACTCTTTATGCACCGACACAATCTCGATGCCATGAGCAAAAAAATAAAAGAAAATGAGCAGTTGAAAGATACAAACAATGGAAATTAAAACGAATAAAGCCAAAAAAGAAAAGCCATTGATCTAATAATATTTGTGCAGAAAATCATGAAGAAAACAAGATTCCGTGCTTAAACGTAAGACATGGTTGAATGACCTATGTGCTGGAATTGACAAAAAAATATAAAAATATGTTTGTAATGTTTGTAATAACTAAATATGCGACAGCGACCTAATAAAAATATTTGTGTTTAAATACATTACTTATGAAATATTGGCTTCAGTTGTTCTGTTTAATTTTATTCTTAAGTACGACTTAACCTATAGGCGGTATGACTTATATAACTGGTTTCCTTAGTCGTACCGATTTTAACTTAATTACTTTTGTTAATTTCATATAAAAAGAAACAGATGTTTCGAACTTTATCATAATAAGTATCAACAATGTTCACAAAAGTTTTGAATAAAACAAATAATTATTGTTTATTCCAGGGGTGGCCAACTTTTGTGTACATAAGATCTACTTTTTATCTTAAAAATGTGTTGCGATCGACTTGTTGTCAAAAGGATAGCCTAAGTGGCGAGGGGGAGGTGTAAAATACATACTATGTTTAGATAGGTAAGATAAGCCACAATTTAATTTAAAACATGAAGAAAAGGTACTTACATTGTAAACAGAAGAAAAATTAAAACTCAACATTGTCACTTTCGGGGACCACCACTTCACTCTTCCTCTTTCTACTGTGTCCCGACCAGTCTCTCTGTCCCTCTTCCCACCTTTTTGTTTTTTGGTTTTACGATCCTTTGTCTACATTTCTTATTCTCCTTTTACAACTGTATGCAAATGAATAGCACATGGACCGACAAAACCGCATCTGAGGGAGGACGCAGTGGTCCAATATCACTACATTTGCGTTTGAGCGTTACGTTCGGTTTCGAGTGTAACACATTAATTAAACACATCGCGAGCGATCGACCAAAATTAGCATCGTGATAGACCGGTCGATCGCGATCGACTTGTTGGCCACCCCTGGTTTATTCAATACATTCAACAATGTATACTTGTTTTTTCTCATGGGACAAGACTTGAGCAATCTTCCCCTTCATGTAGTAGCTAGCGTATAGAAACCACGATAAAACTATGACTGCCATAAGATTAAAATAATGTTCAATAAACAAAAAATTCATTTAACGTTAATCATAAATGGCCGAAATGATACAATGCCAAATTTAAATGCGGGATTTCATCTTACGAAAGTCCACCAGTGACCGAGCAACTAAAACCATTGCATAATTGCAGTTGGTCCTCGTTTCGCGTCTAACCAATGGGTTATACTGAATTTTTACGGATTTTTTAAGGTGTATTAATTAAATACAACTAACTTAACCACAGAGAATTATTTCAGATAAGGCAGATTCTCCGTGCATTACGTTGCTATATCCGATTAAACATATAGTCATCCGAATATCATTATTTATATCCAATAAAAGTCGTCAACTAAATGAGCAGTCGCATTTCCAAACACACTTTACTAGAATCTGTGTGCTAGAATATTTTTACTTACTAACAAGTATTAAAGAATTTTAATGAATTGCCACTTGAATACTATCAAAGTCAAAGTTTTATTAATTAAATCTATGTTTCTTACTGATTAAATTAAAGTTAATTTTCCACGATTGAATAAGAAAATGTACAATTGAATTTAATATGTGCAGTGATATGTAATTTTATTTTATAAGACTACAATTGCATCAAACTGAAAAACAATTGCGACATCGTTTCAAACTCTAAATTTACTAGTTGCTTTGTATTAAGCTTTGTCGTCGGGAAGTCCCTGACAATAGCATGACATAGCCAAAAAATAGCAGTACCCCGACTTCGCCTTCAGTTGAACGCACTCCTTATTACAATAGCTACTATCCAATAAACAAGGAATTGCATTTCCGTCTTTTCTTTTCCCATACGCATCCTTACTCTGGACTCCTGTGTAAAAGAAGAAATACGAATTATTTCTTATTTCAGGTCATTCACGTAAAAATTTTGTTAAGAAGAACGCTTATTTTGTNATCGTCATTAAAAATCAAGAATTACACAAAACAGTACAGTACATTATTCTTTTTTCTTAACTTTTTCTGCCCTGTGGGCACTAAAAGAATCTCTTTTTGCGAGCCCATTATGGGATCGGCCAGGCCCGTAATGGGCCGAGTGGGAAAAGACTGAGCCAAATATAACCGAATGGACCACCCGAAAAGTTCCTGGAAATTATTTGACCCGTCCGTATTCCCCAAAGCGGTGTCTGCCATCTTGACAGCTCGACTATCCGGCCTCAATACAGAATATTCAAAAACATATAACTATTGTTTTCATTTTGATTCATTTTGTTTTAATATTGATCACAAATATGGCAAAACGCTTTATATTAATCAGAAACTATATGGACGAGGCGTTAAGCAAATTAAACAGTAGTGATATTAGATTTAATGAAGCAAACTGACAATATAAAATTTCTAAACCAACTCTACGACGTCGTTTACGAAAATTAAACGAGAAAATGAAATCCAAAAGGCTTAATGTTCTGACAAACAATATGTGGAAGGGGTAAGTTAATCATCTTTACAATCATAAATCTTCGGGCTTAATGCAGCTGAACTATGAAAACTGGAACTTCAATTGGCGAAAAATATAAATTACCAAATCGTTTTAATACNTGTTATGATTATTAATTATTCCAAAAAACTAGGAAATTCGTAAAATATTTTATCGTCATTAAAAATCAGGAATTACACAAAACAGTACAGTACATTACTTTTTTTTGTTAACTCTTTTTGCCCTGTAAGCACTAAAAGAATCTCTTTTTGCAAGCCCATTATGGGTTCGGCCAGGTTCGTAATGGGCCGAGTGGGAAAAGACAGAGCCCGATATATCCGAATGGACCACCCAAAAACTTGCTGGAAATTATTTGACACGTCCGGATTCGATTCTGGGTCCCCAAAGCGGTAGTTCGCCACCTTGACAGGTCGACCATCCGGCCTCAAAACATAACATTCAAAAAGATATAATTATTGTTTTAATTTTGATGCATTTTGTTTTAATATTGATCACAAACATGGCAAAACGCTTTATATTAATCAGAAACTGTATGAACGAGGCGTTAAACAAATTAAACAGTAGTGATATTGGATTTAATTAAGCAAACTGATAATATAAAATTTCTAAACCAACTCTACGACGTCGTTTACGGAAATTAAACGAGAAAATCAAATTCGAAAGGCTTAAAGTTCTGACAAAAAATATGTGGAAAGAGTTAGTTAATCATCTTCTTTACAATCATATATCTTCGGGCTTAATGCAGCTGAACTATGAAAACTGGAGCTTCAATTGGCGAAAAATATAAATTACCAAATCTTTTTAATACAGAAAACAGAATTGCAGAGAAGAAATGACAAAAAAGTTTATGAAAAATAATCCTTCTTTTTTTTACGCACTCCAGAGACAACCGCAATGGCTAGAGCAAAAAATAAAAAAAATGAATAGTTGAAAGATACAAACAATGGAAATTAAAATAAATAAAGCCAAAAAAAGCCATTGGTCTAATAATTTTTGTGCAGAAAATCATGAAGAAAACAAGATTCCGTGCTTAAACGTAAGACATGGGTGAATGACCTATGTGCTGGAATTGACAAAAAATATAGAAATATGTTTGTAATGTTTGTAATAACTAAATATGCGACAGTGACCTAATAAAAATATTTGTATTTAAATACATTACTTATGAAATATTAGCTTCAGTTGTTCTGTTTAATTTTATTCTTAGATACGACTTAACCTATAGGCGGTATGACTTATGTAACTGATTTCTTTAGTCGTAGACTCTTTACTAGAATCTGTGTGCTTATAACTTAGTTATTTTTACTTACTAACAAGTACTAAAGAATTCTAAAAAATTATCATTTGAATACTATAAAATTCAAAGTTTTATTAATTAAATCTATGTTTCTTAGTGATTATATTGAAGTTAATTTTACACCATTGAATAAGAAAATGTACAATTGAATATAATATCTGCAGAAATATGTAATTTTATTTTATAAGACTACAATTGCATCAAATTAAAAAACAATTGCGACATCATTTATAAACTCTGCATCTGTTGGTTGCTTTTTCCCAAATTATGGCGTTGTCGGGAAGTCCCTCGCAATAGCATGACAGAGACAAAAAATAGCAGTAACCCGACTTCGCCTTCAGTTCAACGCACTCTCTATTACAATAGCCAGTAGAAAATAAACAACTGTATTTACATCCGTCACTTCCAATCGGATACCCATCTTTGGTCTGAACTCCTGTGTAAAAGAAGAAACATTAATTATTTCTTATTTCAGATCATTCATATAAAAATTTTGTGAAAAAGCACGCTTATTTTGTTTAATTATTCGTGGATTGTATGTCAATTTTAGTTATGGTGTACCTGTGATCTCTCTTTCTCTTTCGTCCAGAATTTAAAGCTAATTTTTATTCTTGCAGCATTTTTCTATAATCTTGAATTGTATTATGTCTACATATTATGAGATTTTACATCTTATCCAATCAGATTTGTTATACTATCAATCACTAACCTCTTAGTATAAAATAAAATATTCCTATAACTCTTAATGTCTGTCTGAACATGAATNAAATAATTACTGTAGATACGAATTTGAACCACGTGTCTGGATTTTTATTGTATTCGACATTGCATATATCTGCATGATCGTAAACTCAGTCGATGCATATTCATTTTATTGACAGACATTAAATATATTTTTCTGTAATAAATTCATTTTAATGTTTTATAAACTGTTTTCTAATTATTCAATTGACTCTTCAGCTTGTCAAGATTGTTTGCCGAAAAAGTAAGTGGGATGGGCGCAAGGTTTCGAGTAGAAAGCGCTTGAATGTAATTTCCAAGAAAGAATTGCAACACATGAGCGATCTACGAAAACAAAGGCGGCAGAAGAGTAAACTAAAAGAAATCGACCAAAATTTTGATATTCGACACGTGAAGAAAACTCGGTAAATTTACTGGCTACACCCTCTTTAATTGGGCGCGAACTTTGCATCCGCTACTAATATTTGACAATTTTATCCACTCGGCGACTGACATACCGAGATTTCCATTTTGAAACTTTTCTTCAGTAATACTACATTTGATACCGTGTTTCCCCGAAAATAAGACAGTGTCTTATATTAATTTTTGCTCTGAAAAAGGCGCTAGGTCTTATTTTCAGGGAATGTNATGAGCAGTGTGAATTGAAATTCTCTCGATTTTGTTCATATTTATACCGATTCAACACAGCGCAGTCTTTTTTCATTGGTCAATTCTCACATATGTTTAAACAGATATTAGAAATAAGTGAATTAGTTTATTTCAATTATAATATTAGTTTAGTTGGCACACTATTGCCGGATAGTCTCGGTCCAGACCGAATTTTTTTTCTAGAACTTTAGAAATTAAAAATTAATTTATTTCTTAAGAGATGACGGATTGATCACTTAGTTCTAGACAAATTACTTTATAATTCGGTACTGAAATTACATTTAATATCGACCGAGAACGTAGTTCGTTTTTCCTTAATTTGTGCAACGTTATTCATAATTTAAAATTAAAATATGAAATTCAATATTTTTCTGTTGGCATTATAAAAATAGTCTTTTTGTGGGTTGATTCATTTGGATATATCGTGTTCTATTGTATGTGTCGAACCTACAATGGGCATGCCGAAAAGGTTCTTATAATGCCTACAGGATGAAAACAAATTTAACAATTTATCATTTAGACAGTTGCTGTATTATTTAAGTCGTCTAATAAATACTTTTTTGGTGGAATATTATTAAAAATTAAATAATTTATTTTTAATAAGTGTACTTGTGTGACGACTCAAAATTCAGATGTNAGTTAATTTTCCACGATTGAATAAGAAAATGTACAATTGAATTTAATATGTGCAGTGATATGTAATTTTATTTTATAAGACTACAATTGCATCAAACTGAAAAACAATTGCGACATCGTTTCAAACTCTAAATTTACTAGTTGCTTTGTATTAAGCTTTGTCGTCGGGAAGTCCCTGACAATAGCATGACATAGCCAAAAAATAGCAGTACCCCGACTTCGCCTTCAGTTGAACGCACTCCTTATTACAATAGCTACTATCCAATAAACAAGGAATTGCATTTCCGTCTTTTCTTTTCCCATACGCATCCTTACTCTGGACTCCTGTGTAAAAGAAGAAATACGAATTATTTCTTATTTCAGGTCATTCACGTAAAAATTTTGTTAAGAAGAACGCTTATTTTGTTTAATTATTCGTGGATTGTATGTAAATTTTTATTATGGTGTACCTGTCACCCCTCTTCCTCTTTCGTTCAGAATTTAAAGCTAATTTTTATTCTCACAGCATTTTTCTATAATCTCGAATTCTATTATGTCTACATATTAAGAGATTTTACATCTTATTTAATCAAATTTGTTATACTATCAATCACTAACCTCTTAGTATAAAATCAAATATTCCTATAACACTTAAAATCTGTCTAAACTTGAATCAAACATTTAAGGAGGGGTAATTCACTGATTAATTTTCAATTAGAAAATTAATGTGCAAAGTATTGTGTAAACAATTCTCACCTATTATCAGCAGAGAAGCGACGATTAAAATCAAAAGTTTCATTCTTGTCTTCAATTCTCTCTTGAAATTTCGACTAGAGATGAACAATTTGAATTGAAATTCATTCAATTTTGTTCATATTTATACCTATTTAACACAGTGCTGTCTTCTTTCATTGGTCAATTCTCACATATGTTCCGTGTAATTCCAGATCTTTTATTAGCAATAGTTAAATATTACGAACTTCCTGGTATGTTTGTACAATTAATATCTGTTTCAGCAAAAAACCATTGTCTATTTTAAATTCACCAACNTGGTGTACCTGTCACCCCTCTTCCTCTTTCGTTCAGAATTTAAAGCTAATTTTTATTCTCACAGAATTTTTCTATAATCTCGAATTCTATTATGTCTACATATTAAGAGATTTTACATCTTATCCAATCAAATTTGTTATACTATAAATCACTAACATCTTAGTATAAAATCAAATATTCTTATAACTCAAAGTCTGTCTAAACTTGAATCAAACATTCAATGAGGGGTGATTCACTGATTAATTTTCAATTACAAAATCAATGTGCAAAAGTTTTATGTAAACAATTCTCACCTATTATCAGCAGAGAAGCGACGATCAAGATAAAAAGTTTCATTTTCGTTTTCAGTTCTCTCTTGAAATCTGGACTAAAAGATGAGCAGTGTGAATTGAAATTCTCTCGATTTTGTTCATATTTATACCTATTCAACACAGTGCTGTCTTCTTTCATTGGTCAATTCTCACATATGTTCTGTGTAATTCCAGATGTTTTATGAGCAGTAGTTAAATATTACGAACTTCCTGGTATGTTTGTGCAATTAATATCTATTTCAGCGAGGAAACCATTGTTTATTTTAAATTCAGAAACAACGATTATTATTATTCATTGTATTCACAACACTCGTCTGTTATTGTCATTGCATTTATAGGAAACTTGGTAACACTCGAATGCATAGTGTGGCATTATTTCATTCGTTTTCGATAGTTGAAATCATAAGATATAATATGAAATATTCTGTATTCATTTACTTGTATATTATTACAGGTATCTGTTATCTGCTTTATTTTATGAACAAACAATTACTTTTTATGTGGATTAATTGTATTTACGGTGGGAGGAAATCTTTATAAGTGTTTCTTAGTGATTAAATTGAAATTAATTTTTATCGACTGAAAAAACAATGTTTAATTGAATTTAATTTACTTTTTTCATTCAACTTCTTTTACATGAAATATTATTAAAAATTAATTAATCCGTTTTTAATAAGTGTACTTTTGTGACGACACATAATTCAGATATATCATTTTATTATTTCGATTAAATACTTTATGCATAAAACAGTTAAATGTTTATTTTATTACTAAAAACTAATTTATATGTTAAGGGTAATAAAATATTTATGCTAAACGTGAATAAATAATTACTGTAGATACGGTTTTGAACCACATGTCAGGATTTTTATTGTATTTGACATTGCATATATCCGCATGATCGTAAACTCAGTAGATGCATATTCATTTTATTGGCAGACATTAAATATATTTTTCTGTAATAAATTCATTTTAATGTNGTCATGGGTTCACGCCTCGCTCGGACGGGCTGGTCACGTGGAGTTTTCCGGGTTTTCTCCACATTTGTAACGTCTAAATTGGGGCTAGTTTCCCTTAAAAACACCTCCCGGAAAGCATCCCCCATAGACAGATCGCTCAAGTGTTGCGTTTTTGTATGGAATCGCATACACACCAGTATACAAAAGGGCCCCCACACTGTATAGGTTGATTAGAAATGACAAAGAAAAAATGGATGATAATGAGCACCCAGGTGTGTATGCGATTCCATACAAAAATGACCAGTTGGGAATTGATAAAGACTACGTAAAGGTCACTAACAGAAACCTTGGTGTGAGGATTAAAGAACATAAATACGATGTCGCAAAGAATAAGTGTGTAACAGCATTATCCAAAATGGCACAAACGGAAGGTTCTGTTATTAAATGGGAAGATGCCAAAATCCTTGCGAAAGTGCACTCACCAACGCTCTCGTCCATAACTGAAAAATGTGAAATATACAGGGCAAGTTTAACGGATAGATGTTTAAATTACAAGGATGCGACAGTGTTACCTTCATCGTGGAAATACATAGTAAGAAAAAACACGCGTAATAATACACCTGCAGAGACTCAATAGATATCTGGGTTAATGTAGAAAGAATTGGTACTTAGTGTGTACGGTTAATCACCATATTTTATTTTCGTTTTTTGTGTGATATTTTAGTTTATTATTTATTATTTTATTGTGGTTAAGCATGTTCTATTGGTTTAATTTAAACCTATGTTCTAATTTGGTTAATTTTGAACGTGTTCGATTTTGTATTAGAGTCGAACAATGTTAACCTGACGATGGCCCATAAATTGGGTTGAAAACGTTTGTTTTGTTTAATAAATATATGTTCTCAGCAATAAGGTGTGTTGGGTGTATCTAGTATATTAANGGTGTGTTGGGTGTATCTAATATATTGCTTAAGAGGCTGAGTCGGAGTAAGTGAACATAAATCATTCTTTAATTGATGTGGAATAATTGCATTGTTGATGATCCAGCAAATGAATTTGTTGTCTTAATATAAATATGGAATTAAGTAAACAATGTTATCAGAAGGATATGCCCAATTTTATTAACTGATATACCCTAATTCACTCTCAGCAGAATTTATCAAAGTGATTTCCCAAATGTCGCAATGCGTTGCAAATTACACAAGTTTGCAATTATTTGCAGATTCATTTCTAAATCTGTAATCACGAGTATAAAACTTAATAAACTTAATACACTATAAGTATTTCAAAACATTTTAGAAAAAGCATTACCGAGCATTGTTTTCTTATTAATTTTTTCTACACTTGCGAATTTTTTCTACAATTGCTCTGGAGCAAAGGTTCGAAAAATCATATAATTTGCAGCATTCTCTTCTAATAGCAAACAGTTTAGTATAACTAATTAGTAAATTTTATTCATACAGAAATAAAAATTAATCAGAATAAATTCATTATTTGTTTTCCTTTAAATTTCACTCGATCCGCAACTGCAAAGTGACCAAGTTTACTTTAACGTGAATTTTTGGTGAAATTTAATCACTTTTATCTCAATGTTATGATTATTAATTATTCCAAAAAACTAGGAAATTCGTAAAATATTTCATCGTCATTAAAAATCAAGAATTACACAAAACAGTACAGTACATTACTTTTTTTTGTTAACTCTTTTTGCCCTGTAAGCACTAAAAGAATCTCTTTTTGCAAGCCCATTATGGGTTCGGCCAGGTTCGTAATGGGCCGAGTGGGAAAAGACAGAGCCCGATATATCCGAATGGACCACCCAAAAACTTGCTGGAAATTATTTGACACGTCCGGATTCGATTCTGGGTCCCCAAAGCGGTAGTTCGCCACCTTGACAGGTCGACCATCCGGCCTCAAAACATAACATTCAAAAAGATATAATTATTGTTTTAATTTTGATGCATTTTGTTTTAATATTGATCACAAACATGGCAAAACGCTTTATATTAATCAGAAACTGTATGAACGAGGCGTTAAACAAATTAAACAGTAGTGATATTGGATTTAATTAAGCAAACTGATAATATAAAATTTCTAAACCAACTCTACGACGTCGTTTACGAAAATTAAACGAGAAAATCAAATTCGAAAGACTTAAAGTTCTGACAGAAAATATGTGGAAAGAGTTAGTTAATCATCTTCTTTACAATCATATATCTTCGGGCTTAATGCAGCTGAACTATGAAAACTGGAGCTTCAATTGGCGAAAAATATAAATTACCAAATCTTTTTAATACAGAAAACAGAATTGCAGAGAAGAAATGACAAAAAAGTTTATGAAAAATAATCCTTCTTTTTTTTACGCACTCCAGAGACAACCGCAATGGCTAGAGCAAAAAATAAAAAAAATGAATAGTTGAAAGATACAAACAATGGAAATTAAAATAAATAAAGCCAAAAAAAGCCATTGGTCTAATAATTTTTGTGCAGAAAATCATGAAGAAAACAAGATTCCGTGCTTAAACGTAAGACATGGGTGAATGATCTACGTGCTGTAATTGACAAATATTATAAAAATATGTTTGTGATGTTTGTAATAACTAAATATGCGACAGTGACCTAATAAAAATATTTGTATTTAAATACATTACTTATGAAATATTAGCTTCAGTTGTTCTGTTTAATTTTATTCTTAGATACGACTTAACCTATAGGCGGTATGACTTATGTAACTGATTTCTTTAGTCGTAGACTCTTTACTAGAATCTGTGTGCTTATAACTTAGTTATTTTTACTTACTAACAAGTACTAAAGAATTCTAAAAAATTATCATTTGAATACTATAAAATTCAAAGTTTTATTANTGTCTCGACTAGGCAGATCTCCTAAGTGTCGCGCCGTTATAATTAAATAAACGGGCAGATATTAAATACAGCTTTACTGTAATAAAGTTATTTTAATGCTTTTTAGTTTTTTGTAATTATTCAATTGACTTTCCAGCTACACAAGGTGATTTGCGTGAAATTAAAGTGTGATGGGCGCAAAGTTTCGAGTAGAAAACTCTTAATTTAATTTGCAAGATGAAATTTCAAGACGAGTGATATACCGTTGGGTAAGGCGACACCCGGATACACTAAGGGAAATCGGTTACTATATTTAGATATTAGACATGTTTAGTTAATTACACATTTATACAATGGCAATGAATTCATCAAAAATGCAATTATTTCGTCTCAACTAAAAAATAATCACTATTTATTTATTTTTCTTAACACAACGCAACTTATTTGCGTACTTTTATTTTAATTATTTAATGTAGATTAATATTAAATTNTATAAAGAACTGAGTTTGATATGTTCGTCATATGATCGTTTTAATACAGAAAACAGAATTGCAGGGAAGAAATGACAATAAAAATTTATGAAAAAATACAGTAGAGTCCCGAAAACTCGGCCTAATGTGGACTGAAGGGTGGCCGAATTTGTGAAAATGCCGGGTTATCGGGAATGGGGTTAAAAAAAATAAGTACGAGTGTTTCCTCAGAAAATACTGTACTGAACTTGTATGTATTGTTTGGTTGAGAATACAACAGAGAATAAACTGCCCAAATACCTTTAAACAAAGGAAAAGTATGTCCTTTATGAAGGCATAAAGCCTTTACTACATGAAAATGAAAATTAATGAATACACAGTGTACAGTAATTTACCTGATAAGACAGACCTCAAAAATATACTTTAAGAGACATAAAGATGTGTATAATGAAAACTAACTAGGAGTTTTTTCGCCCTGCCAGGATGTGGTCGAGTTATCCAGAGTGCCGGGTTATCGAGTGCCGAGTTTTTGGGACTCTGCTGTACTTCGTTTTCTTTACGCACCGAGACAATATCGATGGCAAGAGCAAAGAAATAAAAGAAAACGAGCAGTTGAAACATACAAACAATGGAAGTTAAAATGAATAAAGCAATAACACAAAAAAACAGGAAAAGCTAAAGTTATTGGTTTACCTTTTTTTTGCTTTATTCATTTTAATTTCTATTGTGACAACATGACAATTATGTGAAAAAATTCAGTACTTAAAACATAAGACATGGGTGTATGATCTAAGTGTGGAGTTTACAAAAAATATAGAAATACGTTTGTGATGTTTATAATAAATAAATATGCGACAGCGACCTAATAAAAATATTTGTATTTTAATTAGTGATGTAACGAATATTCGGTTACTATTCGGTATTCGGCCTATTCGACCTATTTTTCGCTATTCTGCCGAATATAGAATACCTAAAAACAGGAGTAAGAAATAACAAAAACACTGTAAATTAATCATTTTGGTATTTAGATTTAATGTTATCGGGTTAGTGTTGTTCGTTTATATTTATTTATAACTTATAACATGCACAAAAAAAAAATATAATATTAGTCACACGTATTCACAATTTATAATTACAAAGATCAGCACACGTACACGTCTATCGTTGGAGAATTGTCGCACATCTGAGGGTCTGACCCTGCCTATCCTTCTTTTTAAGCGCTCGTCTTTGCTCTTCCCTTTCTCTTTCCTCTATCGCTCTAGTTCACGTATGCCTGTGCATACATCATAATACGCCCTCACGATACTTTCGATTCGTCACTTTTCCGTCGTAGATTTCCCATTTTACAATTACGTGACTCAGCCTGGTTATAACGGAGAAAAGAGACAGATAGGACGTCGGTATAAGTCACAGTTATGATTTCACAGATTTCATACAGCTTGGTAGCTCGAACGGTCCCAGGCTTTCGCTCGTGCACGCTAAGTGACATTCATTACAAGCATTTAGCTTTTCGAAGTCTATGACAACAATTGTTTGGCATCGACGGCCGGAAATTTCGCTCCAATAAGCTGCCTCGACTCGTTTGATTATGTTATCAACTCAATTTCATATTTATTTTCACATTTTCAGTTTGTAATTCTTCTCTTTTTTTTTCTGTTATTTACAGGTGTAGGTCATTTTATTGTTATCCACATTTGATATCGTTACTTACCACATACTTCCGTGACGCTCTTGTCTGTCCACCTTGACTTAACGCGATTAGAGAAGCGTAGTGATAGCGGGCCAATACAGAACAGGGTCCTTGCCATAATGCGATTTGCGCGCAAATTTTCGTACTTTAATCAAGCCGAATATTCGGCTATTCGGCCTCAGTTGATACTATTCGTTGCAACACTAATTTAAAATACATTACTTATGGAATTATGGCTTTAGTTGTTCTGTTTAATTTTATTCTCAAGTACGACTTAACCTATAGCGGTGTCACTTACATAACTGGTTTCCTTAGTCGTACCGATTTTAGTTTAAATATTTTTGTTAATTTCATATAAAAAGGTGCAGATGTTTCGAACTTTATCATAATAAATAACAACAATGTACAAAAAATTTCAATAAAACAAATAATTCTTCTGTATTCAATACATCCAACAATGTATACTTGTTTTTTCTCATGGGGCAAGACTTGAGCATTCTTCCCCTTCATGTAGTAACTAGCATATAAAAGCCACAATAAAACTATGACTACCATAAAAGTAAAATAATGTTCAATAAACAAAAATTCATTTGTTTATTGAACAAAAAAGCATTAAAATAGCCCGATTAATTTACGGCATTCGGTTGGTGTCTTACTATATTGGATATCGGGTTTGGAGATGTTTATTTAGGGGAGATCGGGGCAACTTCGGCAGGCGGGGCAAGTTTGTCAAGCGCTTTTTTTTAAAAACAAATTAAAAGGAGACTTTGGTTATAGGTTAGGCAGTTGAGTTTTATTGGTGGCTTGTTGAGTGTAGTGTTTTTATTGTTCTCCAACAAGCGTAGTTGAATTATCAAGCAAATTTTCATTTTCGTTCAATTCCATATAATATTTTTTTTCCATTTATATTGAATTGGCAGGTTTTGTTATAATTCCATGATAACGAAAGTTACTTTTCCTGTTAGAAGGATGTAACTTCAACTTATTCACGTGGCCAGATCGTGGCTTGGCATTCTGTTCTCAGGGTTGTACTTAATGTTTCGAAATCATGACTAGCGGGGTAAGATCGGCAACATAAAGCCACATTAGAAGCAAAGGATAAAAATCAAACAGATGATAAATGAAAACATGTTTGCATTTGTTATTCATGTATATATGTCTTTGAACTTGCATTTCGTTGTAATAATATTAAATGGGTGTTGGATTTGTATTTCTTTGTTTTAATAGTGAATTCCAACTTATACATTGTTAATAACATAATTTTATATACGTGCCTATCTTGCCCCATTACTGTTGCCCCTATACCAGGGGCAACTTTAATAAAAATAATTAAAATAATTACAACTTTACAAAAAGAGAGAAGTTGCCGATCTTGCCCCTATACCCGGGGCAACTTCGTCAATTTCTCTCTTCTTGTAAAGTTGTAATTATTTTAATTATTTTTATTTCCAAACTGATTTTAACCAGTTCTATAGTAAGGTAACATTCCAATAGACAATATGCAAAGCTTTTTTTCAGCTTATAGCAGTATTTATTACACAAAATTTAAGTAAAGCTTAACATGCCGATCTTGCCCCGATCTCCCCTATAATTCATTTAACGTTAATCATAAATAACCGAAATGATACAATCCAGGATTTGCCCTTCCGAAAGTCCACCAGTGACCGAGCAACTAAAACCATTGTATAATGGCAGTTGGTCCTCGGTTCGCGCCTAAGCAATGGGTTATATTGAATTTTTATGGATTTTTTTTCGCGTGATTAATTAAATACAGCTCACTTATCCATAGAGAATTATTTCAGATAAGACAGATCCTCTGTGTATTACGTTGCTATATCCGATCAAACATATAACATACTCATTCGAATATAATTATTTATATCCAATAAAAGTCGTCAAGTAAATGAGTAGTCGCATTTCCAAACACACTTTACTAGAATCTGTGTGCGTATAACTTAGTTATTTTTACTTACTAACAGGTATTAAAGAATTTTAAGGAATTACCATTTGAATGCTATCAAAGTCAAAGTTTTATTAATTAAATCTATGTTTCTTAGTGATTATATTGAAGTTAATTTTCCACGATTGAATAAGAAAATGTACAATTTAATTTAATATATGCAGTAATATGTAATTTTATTTTATAAGACTACAATTGCATCAAACTGAAAAACAATTGTGACATCATTTCAAGATCTACATTATCTACATTTACTAGATGCTTTGCTATAAACTTTGTGGTCGGGAAGTCAATGTGCAAAATCAATGTGCAAAAGTAATATGTAAACAATTCTCACCTATTATCATCAGAGAAGCGACGATCAAGATCAAAAGTTTCATTTTTATTTTCAGTTCTCTCTTGAAATCTGGACTAAAAGATGAGCAGTGTGAATTGAAATTCTCTCGATTTTGTTCATATTTATACCTATTCAACACAGTGCTGTCTTCTTTCATTGGTCAATTCTCACGTATGTTCCGTGTAATTCCCGATGTTTTATGAGCAATAGTTAAATATTACGAACTTCCTGGTATGTTTGTACAATTAATGTCTATTTCAGCAAGAAAACCATTGTTTTTTTTTCATTAATTCATTTTCAAAAATCGATGGCACTCGAGTAAAAAGTTTCTTATGTTTAATACTTTCTATTTCAAACACTTGAGTGAATAAAAAGAAAACAAATTGATTATTTTATTACTAGAACTCATCTGATATTTATGGAATTATGGCTTTAGTTGTTCTGTTTAATTTTATTCTCAAGTACGACTTAACCTATAGCGGTGTCACTTACATAACTGGTTTCCTTAGTCGTACCGATTTTAGTTTAAATATTTTTGTTAATTTCATATAAAAAGGTGCAGATGTTTCGAACTTTATCATAATAAATAACAACAATGTACAAAAAATTTCAATAAAACAAATAATTCTTCTGTATTCAATACATCCAACAATGTATACTTGTTTTTTCTCATGGGGCAAGACTTGAGCATTCTTCCCCTTCATGTAGTAACTAGCATATAAAAGCCACAATAAAACTATGACTACCATAAAAGTAAAATAATGTTCAATAAACAAAAATTCATTTGTTTATTGAACAAAAAAGCATTAAAATAGCCCGATTAATTTACGGCATTCGGTTGGTGTCTTACTATATTGGATATCGGGTTTGGAGATGTTTATTTAGGGGAGATCGGGGCAACTTCGGCAGGCGGGGCAAGTTTGTCAAGCGCTTTTTTTTAAAAACAAATTAAAAGGAGACTTTGGTTATAGGTTAGGCAGTTGAGTTTTATTGGTGGCTTGTTGAGTGTAGTGTTTTTATTGTTCTCCAACAAGCGTAGTTGAATTATCAAGCAAATTTTCATTTTCGTTCAATTCCATATAATATTTTTTTTCCATTTATATTGAATTNTTACCATCGTATTTATTTTATTCTATCGTTAATAAGAAATAAAACATTCAAAAATGAAACATCTAATAATAATTTTATACTTTATAAAATAATGTGAGTAGGCCTATTTACAGTGGGAGAAAATCCTCATACAGTAGAGCGTCGTTTATCCGAATCAATTGGGGACTGGGGTTGTTCGGATAACTTATTTTTCGGATAACCGATTATATACGAAAAAATACATTAACCTATTCCATACTGAAATTTTTCTCCGTTGCGTGTCGCTTTGCGTTTAATTTTCGTCGATGTTTAACGAAGACTATTGTATCGTTAAAAATTATTTTTTTATTTTGTACAAACAAAATAAATATGTTGAAAAATATAAAATCAATAAAAAATTATATTTCAGAAGTTAATTTAGTATCAAAAACGTAAAATATTTGAGTAGCCCAAGACATAGCCAAAGATTGAAGCGCCACAGCACTGGCGAAAATTTAAATTTGCCTACTGGAATGCTTTCGGATAACCGACCTTCGGATAAACGACGCTCTACTGTATATGTTTCTTAGTGATTAAATTGAAATTAATTTTCCTCGATTGAAAAAAGAAAATGTTCAATTGATTACACAAGAAATTTTACATCCTTCATGAACCATCGTATATCTATCATTGCTCTGAATTCCTGTGTAAAAGAAAAACATTAATTATTTCTTATTTCACGTCATTCATGTAGGAATTTTGTAAAAAAAAAAAAAACACGCTAATTTTGTATAATTCCGTAGACGTTATTTCTTTATCACTTTTAGTTATGGTGTAGCTTTCACTCCACTTCATATTTCGTTAAGCGTTAATACAAAAAGTTAACTTATAATAACGTCTTCGAATCTCGAATTTCAAACTATTCTTTCTTCTTGCAGCATTTTTCTGTAATCTTGAATTGTATTATTTCTACATATTAACAGATTTTACATCTTATCCAATCAGATTTGTTATACTATCAATCACTAACCTCTTAGTATAAAATAAAATATTCCTATAACACTTAAAGTCTGTCTGAACTTGAATCAAACATTCAAAGAGGGGTGATTCACTGATTAATTTTCAATTATGAAATCAATGTGCAAAAGTACAGTTGTCCCTCAATAGTCCGACGTTTTTTAATCCGACATGCTCAGTAGTCCGACACACCTCCCGTCAAGGTACCCGTCCCCGTTACGTGTCTGCTTGCACAGAAGCATGTCGCGATGTGAATCTCCCCATTTAATTCTTACTCGATGACACACATTTCGTGTTTTTTATGTGAGCAGTTCTGTTCGAACAGTTAGAGTAGAGAATATTGTAAGTTACTGCTAGTAAAACAATGCGAAATATGTAATTATTTTCGGTAATCCGGACACTTCTGGTAATCCGACACCCCTTTGTTCCCATACCTGTCGGATTATCGAGGGAAAACCGTACTATGAAAATCAATTCTCACCTATTATCATCAGAAAAGCGAGAATCAAAATCAAAAATTTCATTCTTGTCTTCAATTGACTCTTGAAATTTCGACTAAAGATGAACAATTTGAATTGAAATTCTCTCAATTTTTTTCATATTTATTTCGATCCCACAATATATTGTCTTCTTTCATTGGTCAATTTTTACAAATGTTTTATGTAATTCACGATGTTTTGAGCAATAATTAAATAATACGAACTTCCTGATTTTTTATACAATTCATCAATTTCATCAAATCTGTTTAAACAGATATTAGAAATAAATGAATTAGTTTATTTAGAATTATAATAATACTTTAGTTGTCACACTATTGCGGGATAGTCTCGCTCCACACCGAATCTTTTTTTCTAAAACTTTAGAAATTAAAAACAGGTTTAAGAATTCAGTCTTTTTGTGGGTTGATTCATTTCGATATATCGTGTTCTATTGTATGTGGCGAAACCACAATGGGCATGCCGAAAAGGTTCTTTTAATGCCTACAGGATGAAAACAAATTTAACAATTTATCATTTAGACAGTTGCTGTAAAGTCGNCAATTCTCACCTATTATCATCAGAAAAGCGAGAATCAAAATCAAAAATTTCATTCTTGTCTTCAATTGACTCTTGAAATTTCGACTAAAGATGAACAATTTGAATTGAAATTCTCTCAATTTTTTTCATATTTATTTCGATCCCACAATATATTGTCTTCTTTCATTGGTCAATTTTTACAAATGTTTTATGTAATTCACGATGTTTTGAGCAATAATTAAATAATACGAACTTCCTGATTTTTTATACAATTCATTAATTTCATCAAATCTGTTTAAACAGATATTAGAAATAAATGAATTAGTTTATTTAGAATTATAATAATACTTTAGTTGTCACACTATTGCGGGATAGTCTCGCTCCACACCGAATCTTTTTTTCTAAAACTTTAGAAATTAAAAACAGGTTTAAGAATTCAGTCTTTTTGTGGGTTGATTCATTTCGATATATCGTGTTCTATTGTATGTGGCGAAACCACAATGGGCATGCCGAAAAGGTTCTTTTAATGCCTACAGGATGAAAACAAATTTAACAATTTATCATTTAGACAGTTGCTGTAAAGTCGTTTACTAAATACTTTTTTCGTGGAATATTATTAAAAATTAAATAATTTATTTTTAATAAGTGCCATAGCTACACCAGAAGCAGGGCCAGTAATATCGCTGATACCAACACCAGAAGAATATACATTAGATCCTCAAGAAATACAACACAAGCTGTTAAATGATGAATAATTGTTTTAAAAATTTGATTATTAAAAATTAAATAATTGAAAAGAATACATTACCATAGCTACACCAGAAGCAGGGCCAGTAATATCGCTGATACCAACACCAATATTATAAACGTCATCTTCTATACATGATATAGAAGACACAAAGAACAGAAGAAACGTAAAACACCAACCACACATGACTTGGCTTTCCAACACTAAACTTCACACTCCAAATCGCAGAGTATAACACAAAAAATATAACACACTATTAGTCATATGGCCAAGTGTGATTGGTGGATCCTCTAACGTACGAACAAGCAACCAACCAATCGCACNTCATATTTATTTCGATCCCACAATATATTGTCTTCTTTCATTGGTCAATTTTTACAAATGTTTTATGTAATTCACGATGTTTTGAGCAATAATTAAATAATACGAACTTCCTGATTTTTTATACAATTCATTAATTTCATCAAATCTGTTTAAACAGATATTAGAAATAAATGAATTAGTTTATTTAGAATTATAATAATACTTTAGTTGTCACACTATTGCGGGATAGTCTCGCTCCACACCGAATCTTTTTTTCTAAAACTTTAGAAATTAAAAACAGGTTTAAGAATTCAGTCTTTTTGTGGGTTGATTCATTTCGATATATCGTGTTCTATTGTATGTGGCGAAACCACAATGGGCATGCCGAAAAGGTTCTTTTAATGCCTACAGGATGAAAACAAATTTAACAATTTATCATTTAGACAGTTGCTGTAAAGTCGTTTACTAAATACTTTTTTCGTGGAATATTATTAAAAATTAAATAATTTATTTTTAATAAGTGTACTTGTGTAACGACACAAAATTCAGAAATGTTATTTTACTCTTTGAAACTTTCTTCGATTTATTACTTTGTGTATAAAACAGTTAAATGTTTGTTTTATTAATAAAAACCAATTTATATGTTAAGAGTAATAAAAGTTTTCTGCTAAACGTGAATAAATAATTACTGTAGATACGATTTTGAATCACATGTCGGGATTTTTATTGTATTCGACATTGCATATATCCGCATGATCATAAACTCAGTCGATGCATATTCATTTTATTGACAGACATTAAATATATTTTTCTGTAATAAATTCATTTTAATGTTTTATAAAGTCTTTTGTAATTATTTAATTGACTCTTCAGCTTGTCAAGATTGTTTGCACCAAAGTAAATTGTAAATTGTGATGGGCGCAAAGTTTCGAATAGAAAGCTCTTGAATGTAATTTCCAAAAAGAAATTTCAACACATGAGCGATCTACGAGAAGAAAGGCGGCAGCAGAGTGGACTAAAAGAAATCGGCCACAATTTTGATATTAGACACGTGAAGTAAACTCGGTCAACTTTACTGTCTACACTATCTTTAATTGGGCGCGAACCTTGCACTCGCTACTAATCTTTCACAATTTTATCCACTCGGCCACTGACATACCGAAGTTTCCATTTTGAAACTTATTTTCAGTCAAATTACATTTGAAACTATACAGTAGCCAAATCATAGACTTTCGTATATTAGGGTACGTTTCTTTCTACGTCTCGGCGGCCCTTTTTTTAATGAGGCCCACCAGTTTCCAAGCGTTGTTCGTACCCTGAACATTGAGAGTTCAGTCGTGGGTTCAAGCATCGCTCGTACGGGCTGACCACGTGGAGTTTTCCGGATTATTTCCACATTTGTAACTCCTAAATAGGGGCCAGTTTCCCTTAAAAANCAAAGTAAATTGAGATAGGCGCAAAGTTTCGAGTAGAAAGCTCTAATTTCCAAGAAGAAATTGCAACACATGGGCGATCTACCAAGGGTAAGGCGGTAGTAGAGTGGACTAAAAGAAATCGGCAACAATTTTGATATTAGACACGTGAAGTAAACTCGGTAAAGTTTACTGGCTACATTCTCTTTAATTGAGTGCGAACCTTGCACTCGCTACCAATATTTGACAATTTTATCCACAATTTTATCGTTTTCATACTTATCTTCAGTGAAATTACATTTGAAACTATACAATAGCGAACCCATAGATTTCCGTACTTTGGGGAACGTTTCCTTCTTCGTCTCGGTTACCCCTTTCCTAAGTTTGGACANTGGAGTTTTCCGGATTATTTCCACATTTGTAACTCCTAAATAGGGGCCAGTTTCCCTTAAAAAGACTTCCCGGAAGGCATCCCGTCATAGACAGATCGCCCAAGTGTTGCGTTGCCATAACTCAAACATAACCCTTTTTCTAGTTTTGAAGAGGGCCCCAAAAAACCTTAAATTCGTTACTATTATTTTTATAAAGGAAACTATTATTCATATATAAAAAGAAACTAATAAACGATACTTGTCTATTGACCCATGTACACGCAATTTTCCTTCCAAATAATGAAAAGCAATTCTTCTGTTTTGCTTGCTAAACAATTATGTTAGACATACATTTTGTCACTAGAGTTTAGTGAAGCTTATTAGACCACATGCATCCCACTGTGACAGAAACAAAGAAAAACATAAGTGATTGTCTGGGCATGTGTTTTTTGAAAGTGATCATAAGTATGACTGCTTGATATCAGTATTCNCTACAATTATGTTAGACATACATTTTGTCACTAGAGTTTAGTGAAGCTTATTAGACCACATGCATCCCACTGTGACAGAAACAAAGAAAAACATAAGTGATTGTCTGGGCATGTGTTTTTTGAAAGTGATCATAAGTATGACTGCTTGATATCAGTATTCAGTTTTCTCTATTTCTATTAATTATAATTTTACAATTTATGCATGATTTTGTTCAGGAGACTTCTAAGATTATATAAGAGTATTTTTTAAAAACTATATTAATAACAATATTTTATGAGATGAGCAAACTTTTCAACGTGTCGTATACGACACATTGGGTCTCTGTGTTACAATAATTACATTACAGTGTATGAACTGTTTTCGTATTTGAAAGTTATTTACTCTTATGGATATTTGGTCATTAGGACGGCAATATGTATTCTATTATTTATTTTCATTTCTTATTAAATTAATTTATCAATATTATGAAGGAAAGTATTATTCATATATAAAAGAAAACTAATAAAAGATACTTGTCTATTGACAAGTGTAAGTTTGTCATATGTTGATCAAATACCCATTTATTGGTTTCGAAGCCATGGTAGCTCGAATGCAACCATTGCCACATTGTGGGTAAGCTGAGTCGACGTTAGATTATACTAGCGATTTTACGTCATAGATACAGTTTGAAGATTTTTGCGTAATATACGGTGCCCTTATTTATAGCCAGTACGTTTCATTTACATATCTTGAGGGCGTCACTGAGTAGAAATTTTGAAATTCTGTGCGATGGAACAATGCCCGTAATGAGCGAAACAGATTAAAACTTTCATTCGAGTCTCTGTAATAATGCCTCTAAAAACTCAGAGTTCAAAACACAGAAAACCATTCGAACAGAATCATTTGTTGATTTTATTTTATAGTCACAAGTTTTTGGGAGTTCATTCATTTCACTAGATGTTTATATATTCATCCGCTTATAGTATGTGCATACGTACTGTTGTTACTTGAAGTTCGGATAAATTCATCCTTCACCGTTTCTAACGTTGAAAAATTACTTTGTGACTTTACTTATTCATAACGCTTATTCGTATCGGGCAAATCTTCGTACGTTAAGCACCAAAATCTACAGCTCCAATATAAAAACATGTATGATCCGATTCGGGTAATGGATTTTCTTAAATACATTTTGGTTGTTCATCTCTTGCCAATAAACTGCTTTCGCGCTAGTGGATAATGCATTTACTTGTATCAGTTTCACAAATTCCACGTGTTCGCTTTGGTGAGCACGTTACTATATATTAACAATTTTACTAAATGCGGTTGAATTGTTAATAAAAGTACAGGTAATTTAAATTCTTTCTGGCTCGAATTTTTTTGTGCCTAGAATGACTTCGAAAATAATTATAGGATGGCAAGTTATAAAGAACTGAGTTTGATATGTTCGTCATATGATCGTTTTAATACAGAAAACAGAATTGCAGGGAAGAAATGACAATAAAAATTTATGAAAAATAGTCTTTTCTTTTATTTACGCAATCCAGAGACAACCTCGATGGCAAGGGAAAAAAAATAAAAGAAAATGAGCAGTTGAAAGATACAAACAATAAAAATTTCATTTACGAATAAAGCCAAAAAAAAGGAAAAGCCATTGGTTTAATAATCTTTGTGCAGACAATCATGTGAAAAGATTCAGTGCTTAAAACGTAAGAAATAAGTGAATGACCTATGTGCTGGAATTGAGAAAAAAATATAGAAAAACGTTTGTGATGTTTGTAATAATAGAATATGCGACAGCGACGTAATAAAAATATTTGTATTTAAAATACATTACTTACGAAATATTGGCTTATGTTGTTCTGTTTAATTTTATTCTTAGGTACGTCTTAACCTATAGGCGTTATCTCTTAGGTAACTGGTTTCCTTAGTCGTACAGATTTTAGTTTAATTATTTTTGTTAATTTCATATAAAAAGTAAGAGATGTTTCGAACTTTATCATAATAAGTATCAACAATGTTCACAATAGTTTTGAATAAAACAAATAATTATTGTTTATTCAATACATCCAACAATGTATACTTGTTTTTTCTCATAAGACAAGACTTGAGTAATCTTCCCCTTCATATAGTAGCTAGCATATAGAAACCACAATAAAACTATGACTACCATAAAATTAAAATAATGTTCAATAAATAAAAATTCATTTAACGATACTCATAAATAACCGAAATGATACAATGCGGGATTTGCCCTTCCGAAAGTCCACCAGTGACCGAGCAACTAAAACCATTGCATAATGGCAGTTGGTCCTCGGTTCGCGTCTAAGCAATGGGTTATATTGAATTTTTACGGATTTTTTAACCTGTATTACTTAAATACAGCTCACTTATCCATAGAGAATTATTTCAGATAAGGCAGATTTTACGTGTATTACGTTCCTATATCCGATCAAACATATAACATAGTCATCCGAATATAATTATTTATATCCAATAAAAGTCGTCAAGTAAATGAGTAGTCGCATTTCCAAACACACTTTACTAGAATCTGTGTGCGTATAACTTAGTTATTTTTACTTACTAACAAGTATTAAAAAATTTTAAGGAATTACCATTTGAATGCTATCAAAGTCAAAGTTTTATTAATTAAATATGTTTCTTAGTAATTATATTGAAGTTAATTTTCCACGATTGAATAAGTAAATGTACAATTGAATTTAATATTTGCAGAAATATGTAATTTTATTTTATAAGACTACAATTGCATCAAACTGAAAAACAATTGTGACATCACTTTAACCTTTACATTTACTAGTTGCTGGATCAAAAACTTTGTCGTCGGGAAGTCCCTCGCAATAGCATGACTGTTTCCAAAAATAGCAGTAACCCGACTTTCCTTTCTGTTCAACGCACTTTCTATTACAAAAGTCATTATCGAATAAACAAGGGATTGTACATTGCTCCCTTCCCAACGGATATCCATCCTTAGCCTGGATTCCTGTGTAAAAAAACAAATATGAATTATTTCTTATTTTAGATCATTCATATAAAAATTTTGTGAAAAACAACGCTTATTTTGTTTAATTATTCGTGGATTGCATGTCAATTTTAGTTATGGTGTACCTGTCACCCCTCTTCCTCTTTCGTTCAGAATTTAATGCTAATTATTATTCTCTCAGCATTTTTCTATAATTTCGAATTTTATTATGTTTACATATTAAGAAATTTTACATCTTATTTAATCAAATTTGTTATACTATCAATCACTCCCCTCTTAGTATAAAATCAAATATTCTTATAACTCTTAAAGTCTGTCTAAACTTGAATCAAACATTCAATGAGGGGTGATTCACTGATTAATTTTCAATTACAAAATCAAAGTGCAAAAGTATTATGTAAAAAATTCTCACCTATTATCATCACAGAAGCGACGATCAAGATCAAAAGTTTCATTTTTGTTTTCAGTTCTTTCTTGAAATCTGGACTAAAAGATGAGCAGTGTGAATTGAAATTCTCTCGATTTTGTTCATATTTATACCGATTCAACACAGTGCTGTCTTCTTTCATTGGTCAATTCTCACATATGTTCCGTGTAATTCCAGATGTTTTATGAGCAATAGTTAAATATTAAGAACTTCCTGGTATGTTTGTGCAATTAATATCTATTTCAGCAAGGAAACAATTGTTTACTTTAAATTCAGAAACAACGAATATTATTATTCATTGTATTCACAACACTTGTCTGTTATTGTCATTGCATTTACTTTTTTCATTCAACTTCCTTTACATGAAATATTATTAAAAATTAATTAATCCGTTTTTAATAAGTGTACTTTTGTGACAACACAATATTCATATATATCATTTTATTATTTGAAACTTTCTTCGATTAAATACTTTACGCATAAAACAGTTAAATATTTATTTTATTACTAAAAACTTATTTATATATTAAGGGTAATAAAATATTTCTGCTAAACGTGTATAAATAATTACTGTAGATACGATTTTCAACCACATGTTGGGATTTTTATTGTATTCGACATTGCGTATAACCGCATGATCGTAAACTCAGTCGATGCATATTCATTTTATTGGCAGACATTAAATATATTTTTCTGTAATAAATTCATTTTAATGTTTTATAAACTGTTTTGTAATTATTCAATTGACTCTTCAGCTTGTCAAGATTGTTCAGAGGAAAGTAAAGTGTGATGGGCGCAAAGTTTCGAGTAGAAGGCTCCTAAATGTAATTTGCAGCGATCTACAAAGAGTAAGAGGACATCCGGAAACACTAAGAGAAATCGATCACTATTTAGATGTTAGACATGTTTACTTAATTACTGTACACACTTATACAATGGCAATTAATTTATTTGCCGGATCATCAACAATAGAATTATTTATTTGCTTATTTTTACTTTAACTTTTTAAATTTACTAAATAACATTATTAAATTTCATTCAGGGATGACTTAGGGCTACATACTACACATACACACGCGTGTGGCCCTAAGTCACGCGTATGTGGGTGGGGATGTAGGAAGCAGAGAACACTAAGTGCCAATACAAAACAGTTTATTAATTAAAAGTTTCTTACATCAGGTATCAAAAATCCAATGAACATGAGGATGTCTCAAAGTTCTCTTATTCTAGGATTTTAGTCTGATGTTACAAATCGGCAGTACCAGGGCAGTGGTGACTTGTTGTTATCTTATCTGGTTGACTTCAGGAAAGCTTTAAAAGAAGGTAGCGATAATGGGCGGAGAAGACGAAACAGGAAGAAGAAGAATGACCACACGAAGGAGCCAGCAACATCGTTGTTCAATTTGCTGCATGTTTTTATACAGGTTGAGCATATTGACTTATAAGGAGAGATAGCGTGTCCATGTTTACGGAGAGAGAGATCGTGTGGTGTCCTTGATGATCTGGATTAACTAATGTTTCGCTTTCGATCTCTCATTTTGATTGGTTCGTCTTCCTTATCCACATTTTCAAGTGGTCGCTTGCCTGTTACTAATGTAACAGGTTTCAACTTGGATCGCGGGAGATGCCAAACTTAAAGAGAATCTGATCTTCCAACCAGAAAACTCACATTTCTCCTATTGTTTATGACGATTTTAAAGCACAGTTATTTTTCACTTCTATTTTTCCTCTCTCTTTAACAAAATAATAATTTTATTGCTTATTTTAGTGAAGGTTCAGACCTGTCCAAGACCTCACAACAACTTGTCATTTGAAAGTACATTTATTTCATTTTTATATTTTCAACTTTCAATCTTATGGACAAATTTATCGATAATGAAAGCCTCACCAACTTTCAGATTATTTCTTAATGTTTAACTTCTTTTCAAATCTCATTTATGAAATGGCTTTCGAAGGTAACATTTCTTCGTCATTTGAATACAAATTTTATTTTTAAACATAACGTTTATATAAATTTCAAAGTTTTTGAAATTACTTTCAATGGCTCAATTGCAGATGTCAATGACAGTGCCATAGACCATGCTCATAGATGCAAAAACGTCAAAGGGATCATAACTCAAAGTGTGGCGTGACCCCTTAGCTAGATATAGCCCCAGAAATCAGCCGACTAACAGCACAGAGCATGGAAAGTATGCAGTGGTACTGGTTCAAAGTAAAAACTATTTACTGTCAGTAGAAGTAAATGCATATATTACCTACATTTTAGACACTGGTCGCTCGTTGACAGCATAACTTGCTTTCAAACATGACATCTGCAAGCAAGATGGCGATCGGAACTGCCGCCATTGGAATTCCACATTTGGAGGCGAATATCTCGCAATGGGTGGCATTTTGGACTCTTTTCTTACTATTTTCTGTTAAATAATGTTAGATTATCTGGCCGTCGTACACTGCGGTATTTCACTTATCTAGATGGTCAAAAGTCGACGTTGTAAATCATACATGAAGAAAAAATACTGTATGTATATTCTGACAAAATTGAATAGTCAGAGAATAATAGGACACTCGTTTTTTTTCGTGTTTGCTCAGCCATGACCCGTTAAAATAAGTCAAAAGTTGTTCATTTCGTTCTTTGCATGTTTTATCTTCGCACGTATTCTTTCATAAACATTCTTTCGACAATAGATATCTTTTGTTTTCAATGTAGTTGAAATTAAATAATTATGGACGGTGATAAAGCGGATAGGTAAGCAAAAGTTTTAAATATTGTTGTTATGAGTACTTTAATTTTGAATAAGATATAGCAGCTTGAAAAAGTGTTTTTTTTTTTCTGTTCTTTTTTAGCGTATTTTTACATTCTCGAAAACATTTGTAGTTCCAGGTGCTTCCCGATATTAATGTTTGTTTTAGTACAAAGTTAAAGGTTTACATCAAACAATATCACAAAAATCAGCCGCAGAACGTCGTGAATTTTTGTGATTTGTAATACAGTAGATCGTCTTTTATCCGAATCAATTGGTAACTGGGGTTGTTCGGATAACTTATTTTTCGGATAACCGATTATGTACGAAAAAATATATTAATTTATCCCGTGTTGAAATTTTTCTCCGTTGCGTGTCACTTTGCGTTTAATTTTCGTCGATGTTAAGCCTAACAAAGACTATTGTATCGTTAAAAATTATTTTTTTATTTTGTACAAACAAAATAAATATATTGAAAAATATAAAAACAATAAAAAATTATACTTCAGATGTTAATTTAGTATCAAAAACGTAAAATATTTGAGTAGCCCAAGACACAGTCAATGATTGCAGCGCCACAGCACTGGCGAAAATTTAAATTTGCCGACTGGAATGCTTTCGGATAACCGACCTTCGGATAAACGACGCTCTACTGTATTTAATAATTGCCTATCACTTACAAGAGGCTAATGTACTGCTGTTTCAAATTATTCTTGCGAAGAAATTTGACATGCTAGTATGCAAATTTTAACGGATATATATTCTATTATATGTTTACAATCTGCCGAGAAATTTTTATTCCAACGAATGAAGTAAATTTTATTTTTAGTGACAGTTTTTTAACTTTTTTAGAATAATTTCCATAGCGTTACAGTGGGTCATATGGGTTTTAAACCAAATTTAAAGCGAAATATCGCAATTTAAAAACTCTTAACATGAAAATGCCGTATAAAATACAAAAAAATATAAATAAATTAATAAATAAAATGTTTAAAAAATAAAATAAAATAAAAATAAATAAAACAGGGGGTCTTGCTTGTTTGTCTTTTGTTTGTCCGTTCGTCTCGTCTAGTTTTTCGTTGTATTCGTTTGTTTTTTCAGTTATTAGTATTAAGATTTGAGCTCACGTTTAGTTTCATTAGTATTAAGTAGTTATAAGTCTTCCTACTAACAGCCACTTGGCACTAACTTCTACAATTAGCTATTCGTGGCGACACTCAATAATTGGTGTTCGCTGTACTTCGTGTTTTCTTTTAGACCCCTCGGGGAACTACGGCCTTGTAGCCTAAAAACTGCACGCCAACATCAACGTACTGTAGCCACATCTACGTCGTTCAGAAGGATCGTATCTTTCTCTACTGTCTATCTCCTCTCCCTCCTTCTTCTCCTCCCTTTTTTCTTACCCTCTTTTCTGCCGGCTAAACACTTCGTGTACGGCCGATGTCTTTCATGTATGTATGTATGTATGTATAGAATACAAAAGTGTGAATTTTCGAACGTTGAGTTTGAATTTTAGGTTTTAAGAACATCAGGTGTCAGAATCCGGTTAACTAACTAACGATTAGTTAACCGGATGCTACAAGAAAACTTACCTAGTTTGAAAAAAAAAATGGGTTTGTCCAAATTTTTTAAAAATTTATGACAACTTTTTAAAAGAATAATAAACGTAGTAAAACACACATTTTCATGTGTTAAATCCAAATTGAAACGAACATGACCACAATACAGAAGCACACAATACAGAAAAAATATTTATTGAAAAAATTTGTGACTCGTTACAAGGAACATTTGCTGTATTAAATTTATTTAGTTCAGATCCCCTTTTAACGAGTTTGCTACCAACTCCAAGGAAAAAAACGAAACCTTTCTTAAAGGAAATCAGAAATGCTAGTTCTAGTCTTGGCCAAATGTTTTCCAAATATGGAACCTTTGGGCCCATACTTGGAAAAACCAGAAATTATACACTCTTCTTCAGAAGAACGGCTATGATTTCATAAAGAGTCGATTAAATAATCCTATTTTAAATATTAAAAAAACAAAAAGCTAGTTTGAAAATATAATTACAGGTAACCCCCGTGTAACACGGTACTTTTATAGCACGGATTTACTCTAACAGGGTTCGAAAATTGGGAACATCCTCGTATAACACGGTACTTTTATAGCACGGGTTCACTCTATCACGGTTCGGGAATTGGGTAAAACCCTTGTACAACATGAAATGTAATAAAGGGTGCGTTCTTTTATACCTCCGCGTAACTCCGCACGATAATTCTAATTGTTTTCGTGGCTACTTTGAATGCTCTTTCAACAAATAATCCATTTAATGGTTAAATTTTATAATTGGAACCCTTCTTTTTGTCTAAAAGCTCATTTTAGAATTATAGATTCCTCCATCACGATACTATCGATAGTGCGAGCGCCGTCATCTTTCTTTCACCGTCGTTCCTAAATGCTTACAAACAGCGGCGCACGCCCGTTGCAGTGCGACAGCTATTAACGAACGCACCCACAAACTATACCAGTTGATGAGGCTCATGCTGAGATCATCATATAGGATGAATAATCCTCTGGTAAAATATTTACTTAAATAATAAATAAGTATTTTACCCATGAAAGAAATAAATAATAAATCCGATTTAAATATGGATTTAACAGCGTGTTTTTTTAATTTTTGGAACCTAACCCCTCTTTTTGCACTAGTTCTTTTTTTTNTGATGAGGCTCATGCTGAGATCATCATATAGTATGAATAATCCTCTGGTAAAATATTTACTTAAATAATAAATAAGTATTTTACCCATGAAAGAAATAAATAATAAATCCGATTTAAATATGGATTTAACAGCGTGTTTTTTTAATTTTTGGAACCTAACCCCTCTTTTTGCACTAGTTTTTTTCTTTTGTATAACACGGATTCGCATAACACGGCAATTTTTTGGAACGTAACTCCTGTGTTATACGGGGGTTACCTGATCTTAATTTTTTAATAAATACTTTTTCTAATTACAGGCTTACAGGGTTGAGCAACATCACTTTCGATATTGGTTAATTTAAAGTTTATTTGTAGTATGCTTTTCTCGGTTGACTATAGAGAGGTTGCGGCCGACGTTTTCAACGCGAAAACGTTTACGTCGGACATTCAGCGCCACCTTCTTGTAGGCCTAGAAGTTTGACAATGGCGTTTGGAACGTCGATCATGATTCCACTGACGTTTCAAACGTCATTGTCAAACACCTAGGCTTACAGGAAGGCGTCGCTGAACGTCCGACGTACACGTTTTCGCGAAGAAAACGTCGGCCGCAACCTCTCTTATATCTCGCGAAGGGTTACATATAGTGGTATCGTTTCTACGATCTTTTTCTCCTATGTGCAGAGCCTACAGCTCTGTTATAATCTACAGCGTCATTCACATCTGCAATCTTACCCTTTTTAAACACTAATGATTATTCTAAAAATTATGTTTTTAGTCTTAGTTGACGCATTTCTTCTTCCTGACTCTTGTCATTTCCTGTATCTCACAACAACGTATCTACGCCACCTTCCCTCATAAAATCAAAAGACTCATTAATCCTGTCGCTGGTATCTATTTGAATCTCTTGAAATTTGTATGAATTCTACAACTTTGCTTTAATTTAAATTCTTAGTTTCAATGATACCCTTTCTATATCCTACAAAACTTATCTTTATTGATTTCAGTTTAATTAGTTTTGTTAATTTCATATAAAAGCTACAGTTATTACGAACTTTATCATAACAACAATGTTTAAAAATATTTTGAATGAAACAAATAATGCTTGTTTATTCAACAGATCCTACATTATACATTTGATTTTTCTTATGGGGCACGACTCGAGCAATCTTCCCCTTCATGTGGCAGATAGCATATAGAAATCACAATAAAACTAAGACTACTGTATAATTTGTGAGATCCGGACACAAACATAAACAATTTAACATCGTAAATCGCTCAAATCTAAACTCTCTCTCTCTCTTGCGTTCGTATCTCTATAGTTGTTCCAATATAATATGTATCGTATCCTTTATTTTCAAATAAACGGTTATTTGTTAGTTTAACTTGAATCCGAGTGAGTCACTTCAAACCCATTGTCTCACAGTATCCATCCCCTCCAGTTTTAAAACAGACCTTGCCGTCGTTGCTTCTGTGTCAGCCCCGATGAGGCATCAAAGAGGTGCCGACTCTTTTGTCACAAATTAAAATAATGTTCAATATATAAGAATTGATTCAAATTTAATCATGAATGGCTGAAATGATGCAATGCGCATTCTAATCTTCCGAAATTTCACCAGCGGCCGAGCAAATAAAACCATTGCATAATATCAGATGGTCGTGGGTTCGCGCCTAACCAATGGGATATAGTACATTTTTACGGATTTTTAACCTGTCTATTATTTAAATACGGATCACTTTTCTACATAAAATCCTTTCGAGGAGCATTCCCTTTGCAGATCTTCCGTGTTCTTACGTTGCTATCAAGCATATAATAAAGCAAAATACATATAGTAATCCGAATATAATTATTTATATCTAATAAAAATCGTCAAGTAAAGGATTACTCCACCCCCAAACACACTTTATTGGAATCTGTGTGCATGTATCTATAACCTAGTATTAAAGAATTTTAAGAAATTATTATTTGAATGTTATCAGAGTCAAAGTTTTATTTATTAAAACTAACACAGTGAGTGAGATGTTCTCTAATGTTTAAATTAAAATTTATTTTCCGCGATTGAAAAAGAAAGTGTACAGATGAATTTAATACCTACAGTTATATGTAATTTTATTTTATAAGACTACAGTTGCATCATTCAGAAAAAGAATTACGACATCATTTTAAGCTCTGCATTTATTGGTTGCTCTATCCCAAACTTTTGCCCATTCCGGAAGTCCCTCGCAATAACAAGCCAATTTCCAAAAGTAGCAGTAACCCGACTTTCCTTTCCGCAATGTAACGCATTGTATTTCACAAGCTCTATTATTGATTACGCAAGGGATTTTACATCCGTCATCATACATCGGATATCCATCCTTACTCTGGACTCCTGTTTAAAAGAAAAAATATTAATTATTTCTTATTTCAAATCATTCATATAAAATTTTTTTGAAAAAGCACGTTAATTTCGTATTATTATACGTTAATTCTTTATCACTTTTAATAATGGGAACGAAATAGGAAGAGAGGTATACCTGTCACCCCTCTTCCTTTTTCGTTCAGAATTTCAAGCTAATTTTTATTCTCACAGCATTTTTCTATAATCTTGAATTGTATTATGTCTATATATTAAGAGATTTTACATCTTATTTAATCAGATTTGTTATACTATCAATCACTAACCTCTTAGTATAAAATAAAATATTCCTATAACTCTTAATGTCTGTCTAAAGTTGCATCAATTATTGAAGAAGGGGTGATTCACTGACTAATTTTCAATTATGAAATCAACGTTTAAAAGTAATATGTAAAGAATTCTCACCTATTATCATCAGAGAAGCGAAGATCAAGATCAGAAGTTTCATTCTTGTCTTCAATTGAAATTTCGACTAAAGGTGAACAATTTGAATTGAAATTCTCTCGATTTTCTTCATATTTATACCGAATCAATACAGTGCTCTCGTCCCTTATTGGTCAATTTCCATATATATTCGGTATAATTCACGACGTTTTATGAGCATTAATAAAATTTTATAAACTTGGTTTGTAAGTATGATTGATTGTATTCACAATTGTATTTTATTGTCAAAGCATTTATAGGAAACTCGCTAACTATTGAATGGTTAGTGTAACATCATTTTATTTTTTTTCCGGGGATGGAATCATAAGAAATAATTTCAAATACTCTATACTTACTCATTACATTAATTCCGTTCGACTAGATATTAGAAAGAAGTGAGTTAATTTATTTTAAATTATATTGGTTTAGTGTTACATATGTCACAGTATTGCGGGTTAGTGTTTCGCTCCGAACCGAATCATTAATTCTCAGAACTTTCTAAATTAAAAATTAATTAATTTATTATATTAAATTTATTAAGAGATGTCGGCTTAATCACATACTTCTAGACAAATTACTTTATAATTCGATATTAAAATTAGTTTTATCATAGCTTGATAAGGTAGTTTTGCATTTATTAGTGTAACGATATTTCTAATTTAATATTAGAATATAAAACTCAATATACCTCTGTTGTCAATTTCAAAATAAAGAATTTGAAACTGTTACTTCATCACTTTTCTGCGATTCGGATTACCGAGCGTTTAAGGCGACAGTCTATTGCTATGAAGATCCAGAATTGAATCAGGAGTGATTGAAAAACTTCCCGTTTTTTAAGGGTTGGTCCATTCGAATATGTCGTGTCCGTCCATCTCTATTCACACTTTATCGCTTCTGCACAATATGGGCATGCTGAGAAGGTTTTCTTAATGCCTATAAGAAAAAAACAAATTTAAAAATTTTTCATGTTTACAGTTGCTGCATTATTTAAATCAGTTACTAAATATTTTTTCCATTCAACTTCTTTTACATGAAATATTATTAAAAATTAATTAATCCGTTTTTTAATAAGTGTACTTGTGTGACGACACAAAATTCAGATGTATCATTTTATTATTTGAAACTTTCTTCGATTAAGTACTTTATGCCTAAAACAGTTAAATGTTTATTTTATTACCAAAACTCAATTTATATATTAAGGGTAATAAAATATTTCTACTAAACGTGTATAAATAATTACTGTAGATACGATTTTGAACCACATGTCGAGATTTTTATTGTATTCGACATTGCATATATCCGCATGATCGTAAACTCAGTCCAAGCATATTCATTTTATTGGCAGACATTAAATATATTTTTCTGTAATAAATTCATTTTAATGTTTTATAAACTCTTTTGTAATTATTCAATTGACTCTTCAGCTTGTCAAGATTAAAGTTTAAAGAATAAAGTTTTACGTAGAAAGCTCTTGTGACCGGAGGGACGGCATCTCTTTAGTGCCTCTTTTGGACTGACACCACCGTGACTCGTTGACACGTAAGGGGAGAACTAGACTATCCGTTTGGTACCATTTTAAAATGATGAAATCTGGACAGTAGGTTGGAAAGTCTCGTGATATCGTCTTTATCGATGCTGATAACTTAACAAACGATTTACTCCCAGGTTTGAAAGGTGATAGTTATCTGACAAAATTTTATTGTCACCACGTTGAATTGTTTATGTTGAAGTCTGGATTTTCACACTCTTAAATATACAGTAATTTGCAAGAAGGAATTGCAACACATGAGCGATCTACCAAATGTAAGGCGGCACCAGAGTGGACTAAAAAAAATCGGCCACAATTTTGATATTAGACACGTGAAGAAAACTCGGTAAACTTTATCAGCTACACCCCCTTTGATGAGGCGCGAACCTTTTATCCGTTACTAATATTTGACGGTTTTATCCACTCGGTCACTGACACACCAAAGTTTCCATTTTGAAACGTATCTTCAGTCAAATTACATTTCAAACTATACAGTAGCGAAACCATAGACTTCCGTACATTGGGGAACGTTCCCGTCTTCGTCTCTGTTACCCCTTTCCTAATTTTGAAGAGAGCCCCAAACAATATAAAATTTCTCACTTCTAGCCTATTATTCATATATAAAGGAAACTAATGAACGATAATTGTCTATTGACCTATGTAACTTTGTCATATGTTGATCGAATACTCATTCCTTGTTTTCGAAGCCAAACTAGCCCGACTGCAATCATTACCACCTTGTAGGAACGCTAATCCGACATTAAATTATAGTAGAGATTTGACGTCGTAGACAGAGTTTGAAACTTTTTGCGTAATATACGGTGTTCTTTTTTTATAGTCAGTGCGTTGCATTTGCATATCTTGCGGGCGCCACTGAGTACAAACTTTGAAATCTTTTGCGATGGAACAATACCCGTAATGAGCGAAACAAATTAAAACTTTCATTCGCGTTGCCATAATAATGTTTATAGCAACGTTGAGATCAAAATACAGAAGACCATTCGAACAGAATCATTCGTTGATTTTATTTTATAGTTACAAGTTTTTGGGAGTTCATTCATTCCACTGGATGTTTATGTATTGATCCTCTAATTGTATTGAATATTAGCATACGTACTGTTCTTACTTAAAATCCGGATTAATTCATCCTTCATCGTTTGTAACATTGAAAAATTACTTTGTGACTTTGCATATTCACGACGCTTATTCCTATCGGGCTTATCTCCCTACGTTAAGCATGGAAATGTACAGGTCTAATATGAAAACATGTAGCCTATAATTTTATTTGTGTCATAGACTTCAGTGATAGATTTTCTTAAATACATTTTAGTTATTCATCTCTTGCCAATAAACTGCTTTCAAGCTAGTGGACGATGCATTTACAGTCGACCCCCTAGAACACTGTTGATAATTCCGTTTTATATGAATTCCATGTTGTACGAGTCACTTATATTTTACAAATACGTGTTCCAGGCTGTAAATGGCTCACGTATTTGTAAAATCTAAGTGACTCGTACAACATCTAATCTATGTAAAACGGAATTATCAACAGTGTTATAGGGGGGTCGACTGAATAAAAGTATATACGTACAATATAATAAACTACGTTAATTATAAATGTTGGCGCGTTTTTTTATTCTTGGTTAAAAGAGTAACAGATGGGTAGTTCGATACGAAATTTAAACGTGGTAATTTATATTTTCTTTTAGAAAGGGTAGCACGACTCAAGCAACTAGAATAGAACCAGCAACTGGACGAGCCGTCACAATGTTTTCGAGACGTCTACGAACATTTCTTGGAAAAATTAGCTGAACCAATCTACTGTACTTTCAAGATGCCCCGTAACGTGATAACTAGCATTCACCTCAACGCTATTCTCCAGTAAAAATTTATAATGCACAGACACCTATGAAAATAATGAAAACACGACTTAACCAACATTGTCTGCGGGTTGTATTTTTAAAAGAACTTTGTCAGCAAATATATCACGCAATAATAAGTCTTATTTACCTCAATGTTATTACTATAGCTACTATTTAATGTAAATAATGTTTACTGTACAAATCTCTGTAATTATGTCATCGATATTACACTACATAACGATATGTAAGTGACAAGTATTCCATTATGCAAACTAACAGCCAAAATCTATCGTTTTCTTTCATAATTAAGTTACTTTCTGTAAGCACTCTATTTCAATCTAAATGTTTATAATATAATTTACTTATTTTACGTATATATTTTATATTCATGCGAAGATATTACGAATGCGTTACAAAGTCTTGAGAAATTTAAATATAAATGCAAATTCTCCAGATTTTTCTATGGTTCAATTATATGGGAATCACCATATCTTAATCTTGCCACTGTTAAGCAAAGCGTTGAATTCAATGGGAATGCTTGGTTGTAAATATATTTTATTTCAAAAAGAAATAAAAGAATCGTAGTTAACAGGAATAGCTGATTTTATTTAATTTGTCAATTTACACTATATTGTGTTCCACATAAATAAATTTTTAAAGAAATTTTAAAATTAACACATGACTTGACATTTCCATTTATTAAAATTTAAAAACGCTACTACATGGATATACATAATGAAATATTTATAAACAATATTATTATTATACGTGATAAATTCGTATAGAATTTTATTGGCGATAGTGACAATACGTTTTATATAGTTAATAATTGCAGTTGCAGGATCATCACAGAAGAAAATATAATCTAACTCTATTCTACCACGCGGAGTTGTGCAGAAGAATGATTTATACTATTGAAATGTCTATTCAGTGGTGCTAAATTCTTGGCCTTTCAGTCAAGAAATTAGCACAACTCTACTAGCTACAGGCAAAGCCGTAGCTAGTAGAGTTAACCTTGGTAACAAGTGCCAATGCCGCATGGCGTAGTGAACGTAACTGTGCCACTCACACTACACAACTCGCCAGAAACTAATTATCTAATGCACTGACACGGGCGCGAAAAAAATTGTTGTGGCTCTTGCTACAGGTCGTTGCGTAAGGTAACAATTAACAGAAAATCCTTTGAAATAAACGTTGTGTCAGTAGCGCATAGATAGAGACTACGCATCTGCGTAAGGACCCAAATCGACAGGTGGCCCATTTTGTTAACAAGGATGCAAATGCTGGGAAATAAAGTATACAATCATACATTAAAATGTAAAATATTCGAAATGAATAACACTGTATTCTCATGAGCCTCGAAGATGCCAAAATTCACAGAAATACCTTTATTGCCGCAGTTGCTTGGGGTTTCAAAATTTGAACCTCTGCTGCTGGTTTTCTACAATATAAAGATTTTGTAAACATTTTTTTTACAACTTTCAAGGCGATTGTACTTACTATTCGTATCATTGTTCGTGTATGTTATTGGTGCATTAAATATGTCATCTCGTTTATAACTTGAGAAGTGTGAAAGTAACGTTATATTTATAATTATAACTGACAGTTATATGTGCTGCTATCTAGATAATTGTCTGGAATATTATAAACTAGGTTCAACATCTTTATCTTCTCTCACCACAACATTGCTTATTAAATATAGGCCTTATTTCATAAACTATATGTGACCAACCTACTGTATCGGTCTGGTCTTTTATGATATTCTAATATAGTCAATGTTTCAAATATTATTACATATTACATTCCTATGTCCTTAGGAATTCTAAGATTCTTAAAGAGCATTAAACTTTTAATTATGCTGTAAATATAATTTTAATTAATTATATTTACAGCTTAATTAATTATTTTTTTGTGAATTGACTGCAAAATACGTGTAACACGTTCAAAATGGGTGTTTGGTGGATGTAAACACAAAGTATTGATTTAGAATAAAATATGAAAAAACTAAATTTGAAATATGTAAAGAAGAAAAAATTTCGGATGGTCACTTCTTATGAACTTCAGAATTCACTGTATTTTTGAACGACATTCTCTGCTGTACCATGGCTTGTGATCCTCGAGTGTTCCTCGAGTTCTATTTCAATCAAAAATGGCTGACAAAACCATTTTTCATTCAAATAGAAAATTGTTCGTACACTTGTTTGCACGCATCTATTTGATGTTTTACATTTAACAAACTTGTGAAGCAAGAATACATCGTTTGACAAATCTGAAAATAGAATAATTAAAATTCAAAAAGAACAAATTACAAGAATAATGAGAAAGTATTCAATTGACGAAGATCAAATAATTTACAATTTTTAAATATTCCTACCTTGGGGATGCTTTCCTTTGTGACTGTAAAAACACTGGCAACGGTAATCCCTATAGGGACGTTTCCTAGTCTCTTTCTATAGGAAATAATCTGTAACATAAATACGTAGTCGTATACATTAGAATATGAAATCTGATGTCAAATTAATACTAAATCGACTCTTAAGAAAACAGTGTACCTTCATCTTGTTGGAGAGTTTCACTTCATAGAAGAAGAGCAGCTCGAGAACGGGACGGATTCGTTGTATCTGTAATTAAAATACAGTTATAGATCTTAGTAGATTATTTATGCATTACGAAGGCGTTACATGAATTAGTTAAGATTATAGGTTATAAAAGACTTACTGTTTTTGGTAATTTCGCCGTAGCTAAAGTAAGCGTGACGAAAATGAGCATACTGAACAGTAGGTATACTACATTAGCGCATTTCATCATTATGTTTCCACTTCCTAATATTCCATTGTACAAGCAGAGTGATGTCATCGTCAGTTGAAACAAATAATAACCGGCAGTAAAAAAGTTAACCACATCGTCGAAGGCAGAAAGGACGTGGCAGAATTCGTCGTGTCGCTCTACGACGTATCGAAAATTGATTCTTTCGCCATTAGAAATTCGTTCTTCCAATTGACGAGAAAACAAGGACAATTCGTGCTCCAATGTGATTCCAATATCAGACAATATGAGAATTATATAAACGATAATTTGCACTCCGTAAAATATCTCACAATTAGTCAAAACTAAATGAAATACAACCGTATAAACGGTTTCTATTTTTATAATAAACGAATAAGCAACCCAGTGAACAATAACCGTAAACACCACAAAGATTAGCGAAGAAGTGCAAAACCAATTGGACATTTTATATTGAATGAGAGCCGGTCGCATTCTTCTGTGTTCGAAATGGTTGCAGTATTTAGTGACAATACGATGTAATAGACTTCGATCGAGAATACCTTGAAAGCCGTAATATAAGAGAATAACAGACACAGTAAAGGAGAGTATGACCAGACAATGAAAGATGAAATCGTCTTTAAATAGAAAAGATATATTTCCAGTGTATCGATTTCTTGTTTCCCCTGTCAGAAAGATGTAAAGTAGAATGTTGACGTTACTCGCTACAAGTATACTTTGTACGAACACACGATAAATTTTTGAGAAAAATGTACTTTTTGAATCCGGATTAGTTCTAAAGCCAAAAATTTTCAACATTCGTAGGTTACTCTGTACTCGGCACGACAGACAACAGCAGTTTTCGTGTTTCTCTTGAAGTTCCATGTTAATCTGTTTTAATCGCAAAACGATAATAAATACAATTATATATATAAATATGGATACTCGAACACAACACAAGTATGGTTCTTTTAATCCCTATAGAGAGACTCGTGAAGTAAAATAAAAGCTGCTAGTGATTTGATAAAATCGCTTGTTGTTTCTATGTGATACGATAATAAATCTCATTGGATGGCTAATCTCGTGATTTTCCGTTATAAATTCTGATGAGACACTCAGAGAGACACGTTTAATATCTCTTAAAGATGAGTGCTTTTAGTCGTTTTCTATAGATTAAAATTCTTCGTGTACACAACATTAGCGACGTTTTCCATTCATGTAAACATGAATCTAAACTACTTCATATTAAACATGTTTACCAAATTAATGATCGATTGATTCACTCCTCCAATAATAATGCATACATTAATGAAACAATTTTAGAATCTCATTTTATAGATGTTTGTTGCCTGCATTTAATCTTCAATTAAAATTCCTGAAATAATATCTTTTTTTGGGTTATTTTCTATCCTTAAAGGTTTGTTGCTGCTTCTCTGAAAAGTATACATATTTACAGAAGTAATGCTTTACCAATTTCAATTTGGTCTCGTTTACTTAGTGTTATTTACCTTTTTTTTCTTATTTTATCATAAATTTCATATTTCTTCTTCTTCCTAACATTGTCCAGCCCACTTGTGTGTCGTACGTGACACATAACTGCAGTGTAGACACGGGCGAGCTGTAATCCTCTTGGAAGGACATTTATGGGTATCTGACCCCTATTTAGGTGTAGATATTTAGATATTTAGGTCAGACACGTAAATAGTTAGGACAAGCACGCGGGCTTCCATTGACAAGCAGCGACCTTCCAACCAGTTGGTCGTGGGTTCGCCTCTCGCAAATAGGCCAGTGTTCATTATTCACTCGACCATTAGTTTTGAAGAAATTCCTTTCTTGACAATATTAATGACTCCTTCCATTAATGTAATCGTAAAGCTAAAGTGTATGACTTTTGAAATATGAGTTTTAAAAGTGTTTGTCTAATTAACAATCGATTGAATTCCTCGTGTAATAATGGTTATAGATATTAAAGAAACAATTTCAAAATCTCATTTTGTAAAGTTTGTTGTCTTATATTTGGTTTTGAATTAAAATTTTTGGAATAGATTCATTTTCCTTGAAATTTTTGCACGTGTTTCGCTGAAAATTACATAAGGTACTTATAGCTAAAGTGTGTGTGTGATTCCTTAATCTAAGCAATAAAATAAGAGTTTTGAATTATATCTTCACAATTTCTAACATTGTACATAAATTCATATAATTTCCATACAAACTGACCCTTATTTGAATGTTAACAGTATGTAATGTCGAGAGGACACATGACCTCTATTTGTTATTTAAGTGAAGAAAGCCAGAAAAACTTCATGCGTTCAGCCCTTTGTGCTGAACGCATGGACTTTTTCTGGTTTACTTCACTGGTGGAAAAAACTACTGCACACAGGGCACGAGTTTGTCCAGTGTTTAGTAGTGTTATCCACTCGGCCGTTCAAGGATCTTTAATTAATAAAGAATTAAAAGTATATAAGATCTGTAGGGATCGTTTTACATACGAAACATAAAGAAAAGAAAGGACATATTCATTATAATACAACAGAGGCTTCTAAACGAATAGTCTATTCTTCAAAGAATACACAACACGTGGCTTGACCTTCCAATTATTTCGCTTATTCTATTCTCTTGCATCACCAATATACAAAAAAAATGGTATAAAAGGCAATCACAGTTTCTCACTAAAACGTCACTTGTACAACAAAAATTCATAAAAAAGTTTTCATATTTGAGTTTTCGGCCCAAGAAGCAAAACGATAGCATCTAACAACAGAAAATTGGGTTTAACTTTACGAAAATTAATGTAATTTTGAATAATATACATAAACGATTTATACCCTTTGTTCTACATAATAGAATTATATATGGTAAAATTAATTTTATCTAGCGCTTCAGTAAATGATTCTGATTCAAATAGATGAATGCTTATTTGCCTGTCGCATGGCTTCATTTGATTTTTGACATTCAACAAACTAGAACTAGTGTACAATGTCTGAAAAATGAGAGAAAGAAAATAACATATCTAAGGTATTTAAATGTACAAACGAAAGATTGTGTTCTCGAAAATTAACTCAATTGTCGCAAAAATTCAATGAAATTTTTTAATACTTCTACTTTGGGGTGCTCTTCTCGATAATCGTGAAGATTCTTTCAACAGTTTTCTTCCTCTTTTTACATAACAAATTATCTGAAATTATCTGAAAAAAGGGGAAAAGGCATCAGAATGGCATCGTACATTACTCAAGGATTTTCAAACTGTACGATTCAACGTCGGGTAAGTGCTCCAACAAGGTAAAGCTGGTTGCACTCGGGACTAACTTGGTTTTTCTCAACATACGAACAAAGTTGCATGGGTCAATGAATAGATATCATTCATTACTTTCTTTCATGTTTTCAGAATAGGTTACACGTCTTGAGCGCTCTTGGGGATTAGGAAAAAGGCAACCGAGACGAAAAAGAAAACACGTGCCCCAACTGCCTCAATATACGGGCTTCCATCTGAAATACAATATCATATATCATTGAAAGAATCCAATTGATTGTTTTGAAAATTAACTTTCAACTTGTCTGCAAGTTCTTCACAAAACAATCGAAGCTCTAAGACATTGGAATCGATGCATCTGTGCAGAAAAATCATTAAAACCATCATTTCAATTTATATGTAATGCACTCAATTGCGGAAAATTAACATAAATGTTTATATTAACTATGGATAATTGATCAAGTCAATATTCATGTTTAATTAGTTCAGTAAACACAAGACTGAGACCAAATTCAAAATTTATTTCTTAAATTGATTAATTTTAGTGTTGTTCACTTACAGCAATCGCTCATCAGTTGAACCATCACATCAGGGCTTTATTAATCCATTGTCAGGTCGCAGGCTTTAGGTATCTCGTTATGGTACATTGGTACTAGACATCACATAGCCCTATTTTCGTAAAGTATTAGAACTTATATTTACGCTTTCTGGGCCCTACCTACGTGCTTGATGTGCCTAATGGTTAAAACGGCCTTACAACATAATTACAAATAGTGATCTGAGTTATCTTGATATCTTTAGCACAGTGTTCTGGATGTAATTTTAGTATATCTGTCTGTCGTTTAATAAATTACTAAGATTTGTTCGGAGGTCGATGACACTGCTTTCTGCAGACAAAACGTACTACTGTACTTGTCCTATTCTCCAGACACTGTGTTAAGCGGACAGTGTGAAGAATTTTTTGTTTTGATTTGGTGCTTGAAAGTTACATGTATTCTCGGTATATTTGGGGAGATTGTTCAAAAATGGAATTATCTCCCCAAATAGTCAGTTTTGGCAATACGGCAAAAACCCCTAATATGTTTATGCTTCGACTATACATTAAATGCGAGTATATAATCGGTACACACTGCAATGTAAGCTAAGTACGGTAAATATATTTTCCCGAATCTTTGACTATTGTATTATCTAACATTCATTGAAACATATAAACATTTTTCATAATAAATTTACATACAGAAGCTTTTCATCCCCTTCAATCTGCAATTCATCAGGGAATTTTCCGGTTTTATCAAAGGATATTGCTTTTGTTTCTGAAGAGAAAAACACTCTAAACTTTCTTGTTCGAAATTAGCGAATGACGTAGGAAATTTCTTATAGAATTTGGTTTTTTTTCTGTAAATCAGTAGAATGTAAAATAAGTCTCCAGACGACCAGAAATTATTTAATATAATTTATTAAAATATTTCATTAAAAAAATTTAGAATAATCTTTCGTTGATTGCAACATTCAAAAAATTATGTTTTTACTGTCGAAACTGTTAATCTTCATTTTGAAGTAACCTTTTTTTTCTTCTTGGAGACATCCTGTTCCCTAGGCTTTGATGGAGATTCCGGAGTTTCCTTTTTCACAGCATTTGATGAAGTACCTGTGACGTTTTCCTTCGCAGATTTAGACGAAGACTCTGGTAATTGTTTCTCTTGTGTTTTACTCTTACTCTCTTGTCTTTTAGTCTTTGTTTTAGACGAAAATTCACTCTTTTCCATTTTTTCCGGATTTAAGAGGAATTCTTTCATACGTTTTAGAATGTCCTGATACATCGTGACGTTTATTTTATACGCTGTTTCCGATTGTTTCCATGAATTCACTGTGTCTATGGCACATTGTTTAATACTAACGATGGTGCCGCATGCCCTCTTCTTTTGCAAATAATGTAAGTAGACAAAAAGAAGTTTCTCCTCACTTTTCCTATCGTATATGGACACTTTCAGCAAGAATCTATTAGCATTGTCGTCCACGTATCTCAGTTTATACGATTCTTTCGTGGAGTTCCAGTTTTGGGGCATTTTGTCTTTTTGGATCTTCTTTATGGGTTCGACCCATTCCTCTCCCACGCCCACGCAATGCAGTGCGATGGAAAGCAAATAGTGATGCAGCATGACGATCAGAGCATCTTCTTGGCTGCTTAATTGATCTTTTACTTTTCTGTGAAACGATTGTAGATGCTCCATTGTAAATTATGTAAACAATCGAATCTTTCCTTTGTTGATGCGCTAATAATCACCCTCTTTCGATTCTTAGGATTATATTTTTACGTTCACATGCATATTTATAATAAGTAGCCTGCAAATAGTATATTGTGTTGTGCATAATCGTATTTAATAAAATTAGTTAAAGAACAATGATTTACAATGCGTTAACTTTCAAATCAACAAGTTATTGTATATGATTTTACGATACATAATTTCATCGTTAAAAAACGTGAACTTAATGTAGACATCGATAGTGAACCGAAAGTAATACTTCTTTAAATAAGGAATTTACTATCCATATTGAAGATTAAAATGAAGTATAACACCCGTATCTAATATATAATCGAGACGGGTTGATAATAATAATAATCAGCGCAGAGCCCAAACGGTTAGGAGTTGAAAGTTGAAATTTGGTACACAGATAGGGTACGTCACGAAAACGCACACTAAGAAGGGATTTTTCGAAATTCCCCCCCGGGGGGAGAGAGACAGGATTAAAACTTCTATATGGATACGAGCTCAAAACTACATTATGGATACGAGCTCAAACGATCAGGAGTTGAAAGTTGAAATTTGGTAGACAGTTAGGGTACGTTAGGAGAACGCAAACTAAGAAGGGATTTTTCGAAATTCCTCCCCACGGGGGAGAGGGACAGGATTAAGTCTTAACACTTCCATCAACAATGGAAGTGTTAAGTAACAATGGAAGAGCTAAGTAACAATGGAAGTTTTAAGTAATAATGGAAGTGTCAACAATGGAATTGTTAAGAGAAAGTGACATGCAAGACGCAGATGCAGTTTTTTCGTTTTTGCGGGAAAACAAACATATTTTTAGACCCATCTAAAAATTCTCTAATTAGTCTGGAAACAAGGGGACCCAATTCTTGCATTCTGTGAAAACGGGTAAGGTTTACGGTACATAATAATCTTTATCTTAGTTATCGTTACTTTTGCCCGAGCAACGCCGGGCTTATCTGCTAGTTATATAATAGAATACTTGAAGTTTCATTGTTAGAAAGAAATCCGTCTCTTCGCTCTTTTATAGTAGTAATGTAATTAAAAAAGTATTGTGAAGCTATTTAAAATAATATTAATTTTCTCTAACAAATTTATAATCAATTTGTAGACAATTCTAAATCTAAGAGCAATTTTTCACAATTTCATTTATATGGATTACTCTGTAATAAACACGTGATACATAGTTTCTCGTATATTTTTACCGTAATTCATAAAATACAAAATCACATTTAATTTTATTCAATTTTATAAAAAAGTTAAAAATAAACAATTATTTAAAATTATTTTTCTCCATTAATTGTAATTGTGGAATTTCTTTCAAAATCTGCACTTTTCTATTGTTGCATCTCTCAGATGAAAGTTTCCCAGAGTTAAGGAAAGGCTATTTCTTTTTACCTGATCGAATGTCTTCCATTCGAATCCCATTCCGTTGTACGAAGGTCTCCTGAAACAAAAACAAAATAAGGATAAGCACTTACATTTTAAAAAGCAGTAAACATTGATAGAGTAATTTACTTTCTTTTCTTTCAATGAAGAATGAAGAACAAAAAGTCAGATTTCATAGATTTTTTCAGAGCATCAATGAAATAAACTGAAAGATCACAAGAATAAATATTAAACACTAAACTTCATCCTTTGCATTTATATTTTTAGTTGTTGTTTCATATTCTTAAAGTGTTATAATGTATTCTGAAATAAATTTCTTGATGAAAAATTTATAGCAGAACAATCGAAAATTCAGGCACGTGGTACAAAGACTGGATATCCCACATTACGAAGTTTTCGGGAAAAAAATGGATTTGTTTCGATTCATCAACACTAATACGAAACGTATTAATTTGGTACAACAAGTGAGACATTCAACTGAATCGTAAAACTTAATTAAAAGTAGTATCAATGGTGCACAAATCCGATTTGTTAATAAAAATTAATTATATACTTGACATTTCATTAAAGTTTAAATGTAACACAATAGCAGAATTATCAATAAGAGACGTGACTTACCGCAAAAGACTTACGTGTTTTGGCAAAAGAAGTCAACAATTCAATTATTCTTCTGCTAAATCGCACTTCTTCTGACGTAAAGTTTTCTCTTCTTGCAAAAGGCATTCCAAACACGAAGTACACATCTTCAAAATGAATTACTCCTGCCCATTCCTTCTCTTCCGATTGGAATCGAGTGTGATTGAAGGTGTAATGGAAGACTTTCCTGTTGTATCTCGACAGTTTTTCAGCCAGATGCAATATAGGACAAGAAAATATTCCATCTCCTAGTGTTTTGATAAACTGCTGAAGGATGGTTGAGGAATCTGTTTCGGATACGTTTCCTAAATATTCCTCAAAGAGGCGATCGAGACGTTCACCATTTAAATCATAGAATTTTCCTATAAAGTGTTTTACTTCTGATTTTGACAGGATGGGATTGTCTTCATTCCACATTTCTGGCTTATACCAGGCTGCTTGAGTTGAACCTTCATCCTTAGTTTCTCCTATCAAAACATCCACGTCGTGAAATTTGCCGATATCAATATTATAAAATGGATCCTCTGGAAAATATGGAAGTCCTTTTTGTGGAACGAAACATGCAATTCTCTTTTTGTTTAGTATATATCTCTTTTCTATGGCTGCTATATCAAAAGGGTTTACATTTCTCATGCAGTTTAAAATGTTTATTCCTGTACAACCTAATTCCTCAGCGAACTCGGAAATCAACTCTAAGTTTACTTTAGGATCTGCCGTATAAATTTTCAAATAATTACTTCCACTTTGTAGGATTGCTCGTTTAAATAACCCCTTCGTCATTGGTGAGATCAAATGATCCGCAACTGAGATGGAACCTGCACTTTCACCAAATACCGTTATCAAGTCCTTATCACCACCGAAATTCTGTATATTCCGATGAACCCATTTTAAAGCCATCACTTGATCCAGCATTCCCATATTTCCACGTGCGCCTTCCTGTTCAAAATTTGCATAACCAAATGCGCCAACACGGTAATTAAATGAGACAACAATAACGTTTCCTATGGATGCCATAACCGAGCCATCATAAATAACCTGATTTGTGCTGCCGGCAATGAATCCACCTCCGTAAATCCAAACCATGGTAGCAAATGGTTCCCGATCCCGTTTAAAAGCAGGAACCCACACATTGATGTAAAGACAATCTTCGCTCATGTCTTTTCGATCAAGTTTCAACCATTCACTTTCAAAGAATAATTCTTGTATGCAAGCGGGAGGTTTCCGTGTTGCATTATAAACAGAATTCCAAGCTCTCACGTGTTGAGGTTCCCGAAATCTTAAATGTTTAACTGGAGGAGTTGCGTATGGTATGCCTAAATAAGCATGAACATATTCATCTCCAACTCTTACTACTTTGCCCGAAACTTTTCCTAAGATGAAAGAATTGTGTGCTTGTTGCATGCATTGAGATATAATGCAAATTCCCAACGCAATCTTTTAGTATCGACGACTTCATCTGTAATTCTGAAATATAAGTCATTTTAAATTATACTTTTTGTCTTAATCGATGGTGAAATGACAACTTCTTAACAGAGAAAAATTGAAGAGAAAATAATTTCTGATGATTTTTAATTAAACAATATAATTTATTTACCTTAAAAATGCAGTAGAATAATCTTAGAACATAATGATGAAGATTGCTGAGGAGATGTGTGAAAAAACAAAAGGAAACACACGAAATCAAAATGGTGGAAGTATAGTTGCAGGAAAAATTATGACGTTGAAAACATTTATAAAATTTAAATTAGAAAGAAAAAAGAATTATTACAAACAGAAAAACAAGATAGAAAAGAAGATAAATAAGAAAGATGGAAGCAAGAAAATGGCTTACGCAGTTCAGTTAAGAACAAGAAAAGTGATAATGAACAATTACAAAAAAGGTGAATACGAAAAAGGCAACGTGGTCACTAAGAAATAAATAATGAAAATGTGATTATTAAACAAACAATACAGTACTGTACATATAAAAAGTCACCCTAAAACAAATTGAAACGGCACTTCAACAGAAGGGCAGAAGATCATCCGTTGTTAATGAATTCCGGTGAAATTAGAATTTTATTGTTGTCCATTATCTTCAATTTCTTATTGAAGAACAAAACAATACCTCAACATTAAACCAATTCTGACAATACTAATATATTATATAAAAAGAGCTGAAGAAGAAAACATAAAAACTTTATAAATGATCTGAAATTAATAACGGATTGTGTCAGGAAATTTTCAAATTTGCCTTGTTTATTAAAATAACTACGCTCGGTATCGTAAATAGGAGAGGTTTTTTTCGGGCGACATAATTTATATTTTGGAAAAATTTTCACTTCTCGACCTGTACAAGAAACTAAACAAATAATTAATATAAAAAATTACGAATTAAAAAGTCAAGGTCAGAAAACAGAGAAGAAATGGTCGTTAGCCTTCAGAAACAGCGGAACAAATGTGAAGCCCCGGAAATAGTCCTCCCCAAAGAAAGATATGGAAAAGTTTGTTAAGTTAAATCGTCAAGAAAACAAACTATATAAGTGTCGAATCGGCGACACAGGACTTTGACGTCGACGCTCGTAAAGAGTAGAAGGAAAAACAAAATTTTAGATATAAAAGAACAAAATTTAAAATATTAAAGTTAAGACGCAGTTTAGAAAACTAAACGAAACTAGAAAAAAAATATTAAAATGAGCGTAGGTGTCACAGTCAACAATTAAACGCGATCCGAGTCTAAAAGATGGTGTCGGATAAACCATCTCCAGCCGACCTTTCCCGCGAACTTTACGAAGCTCCATTTACACATGGAGACAGGTGGAAGACCAATTAGAAAACGATGATGTAAAGTTTGTCCAATTAGCAAAAAGCCAATCCCGACAAACTTATAAAAACACCAATTCCAAGAACAACGAGGCTTCTACTAAGACTTCCACTAGACTTCTATTGTGTTCGTGTATCTCCGTTTTTTTTTTCGTGCATCCTTTCATCTTTTGTGCATCTACTTTCGAGTCTTCGAACTTTTTGCTCAACACTGTCCAGAGGCCCCTACGATGCTAGACCAGATCGCCGCCGAAAATCCCTTCGACACAGGACCAGGATCGCATCTGAAACACCTACAACACAGGACCGGATCGGATCCGAAGACATCTTAAAGTTCGGAATCTAAGGACCTTTTCAACGAAAAAATTTATGTAAGCATTTTCGATCAAGAATAAACGGTTTGCCTCTGTAAAACACTTGTCTTTTGCTGCCTTTCAAAACCGCCACCCACATACGCGTAGACCTTAGACCATCCCGACGTTAGGGAATAAAAAACTCCCCCCAATCGGCGTTCTTACACAAAATAGAAAACGTAAAATTAAAATAATAGATGATTTCAATTATATTGTGGGTAGTTGAGCAGTAGAACGTGACCAATAACGAGATGAGATCAAAGCCATGCTTTACAATATGTCTTCAGAAAGTTTGGGAATCAAGTCGTCAGAGCTAAATACAAAAGAATTAGTTACTTCATATCCATTCTTATTTACGAAACTTGGATAGTGATAAGAAACAGAAGTACATTATAATCAGTATGAAATGAAAGTCTTGTGAAGTGTGCCAAGAAGGGGTTAAAAATATTTTTATTTTTCCAATGTCTTCGTTCTTCCATTAATTCTAATATTTCTTTTGACATTCATTCTTTTTTTTAACGTTTTCTCAGGTTTTACATTTTGTTCCGTTACATTGTTTATAGTTTTTCTCAGATTATTCCATAATTCTTCACTATTTGTTTTTTCTTCTTCTTTTCTTTTGCAAAATTTCTCCCTTATTTTTGAAAAACCTTCATTTATATCATTTTTAGTATTTTCCTTTGTTTTGGGATCTCTTAGCCTCCCTATATCTATATTTCTACTTCTTTTAATACAATTTTTCTTAAACTTAACTCTCATACAAGCCACTACTGGATTATGGTCTGAACAAACATCTGCCCCTGGATATGTTTTAACTGATATAATACTATTCCTATACCTTTTTCGGATTAAAATATAGTCTATCTGGTTTCTCACAACATTATTCTGTTTATCCTGAGGTGATCTCCATGTATATAATCTTCTATTTGGCAGTTTAAAACAAGTATTACTAATGACTAATTGCTCTTCCTGACAGAATTGTAATAATCTATCTCCCTTGTCATTGCGGGCTCCCAATCCAAAGTTTCCCACTAAATCATCAACTCTTCCTTTCCCAATTTTTGCATTAAAATCTCCCATAATAACTAAAATTTCATTTTTCTTTGTATATTTTAAAACATCACTTATATGTTGATAAAAGTCCTCTATAATACTGTCATCTTTTTCTGCAGTTGGTGCATATACTTGAACTATATTTAAGATTCCTAGATTTGTTTTTATTTTTACTAAAATTATTCGATCAGAATATGGTAAGAAGAATAAAACTGCCTTGCTTGTATTTTCGTTGCATATAACACCTACTCCGTGGTTATGATTTATCGAATTATTTCCTGAATAATAAAAAATTCCATTCTGTGTTTTGCAAACTCCCGTACCAGGCCATCTAACTTCACTTATACCCAATATATCAATCTTTAATCTTTCCATTTCCTTCACTGTATTATCTAATTTTCCACTTTCAAACATACTTCTAACATTCCATGTAGCTAATTTTTTGTTTTGTCCGGAGATTCTTAGCACCCTCTGACCATTGAAGGTCTGCCGGGGACTGAGGGCCATTCCTGGATTGTATGTCATAATACTATAACTAGGAAGAAAATAATGTGGTGGTTTTCCATTGCCTTCCACATTCCCATGCCGTTGACTAAGTAAATAGTTCATCCGCCTTAAGGAG